>NC_056730.1:1146139463-1146161963 GCF_019279795.1 Protopterus annectens
GATTCTCACAAGGGATAATTAGCTAGGATTAAAATGGCTCGCAAAAGCAGTTAGCTTAGTACTGATCTATGAACCTATATATATATGTATAAATACACACACACATTTTGTGGGAGAATTAACTATGTAACCTTTTTTAAAAAGAATGTTTTTCTAGGGGTTTAACTACGTCTTAATCCATTTAATAATTAAGTGCCTTCTTCCTTAAAAAACAGGCTAAAGACATGTGGGCATTCAACCCATCTGATCCAGTTGCATTTGTTTTTACTTGCCATTTGGCTTCTTTGCATTCCAATTTAGTCTTGGTTAGACATCCTCTTTTGTCTTTTTCCACGCCTTCAATAATAGAAAACCCAAAAGCATGGCCATCATTATTTCCTATGTGCTTCCAAAGAGTGTTATACTGATTTTTTTATTTTTTTATGTCCCTAATATGTTCATATACTTGCTCTTTTAGTCATCTGTCCATTTTTCTAATATAGAATATGGTGGTCTAGGTTGCAGCTTCTATGAGTTGTTCCTCATTCTATATTGTAAAAATGGAGAGGCGACTAAAAGGGAAAATATATGAACATATTAGTCGTCATAAAAAATAATAACCAGTCTAAAGCTCTTTTGAAGCACATAAAAAATAAGGATGGTCTTGCTTTTGGGTTTATTACTGAAGTTGTAGAAAAGATCCAAGAGGAATGTCCAAGTAAAATTAAATTGGATTGCAAAGAAGATGCAAGGCAATTAAAAACAAATACAACTGGACTGGGTAGGTGGAATGACCACATTTCTTTAATACATTTTTTTTTAAGAACAAAGGCACTTAATTATTAAATGAATTAAGAGGTACTAAAGCCCAAAGAAAAAAACGTTTTTTTTTTTTTTAAACAAAGTTTACATAATTAATTCTCCCACAAAATTTACACACACATATATATATATATATATATATATATACACACACACACACACACACACACACACACACACACACACACACACACACACACACACACACACACACGAGTCCCCTTCACATGGTCAACATTTCAGAAAGCCGAAGACCATATGGCCAAGACCATATGATCGGCTTTTGAAATGTCAACCATGCGGAACGGGCATCTCTGTACAGTGCAGTGCAGAATGGAAAGATTTCCATCTTCCGCACTGTAGTGCGATCTCAGAGTTGATATATTTAAGTTTCGGGGGATGTGGGGGGGGTGCAGGGGGGATTGCACCCTGCTAGCAATATTTTGGTTAGTGTTTGTTGTGTTATTTTTCTTTTTTTTTTTTTTTACATGGTTGACATTTCAAAAGTCAATCATATGGTCCCGGCCATACGGTCTTTGGCTTTGTGAAATGTGACCATGTAAAGTAGATCCATACATATATATATATATATATATATATATATATATATATACACACACACACACACACACACACACACACACACACACACACACACACACACACATACACACACACATATATATGTACATACATATGTACATGCATACATATATATATATATATATATATATATATATATATATATATATATATATATCTATATGTTTGTCTTTCAGCTTTTTCCCAGTAAGGGGTCGCCACAGCGGAACTTCGGTCCGCTAATGATTGGCAGTAAATTTTTATGAAACGCCGAGGTGCCAGCTCAACGCCCAACCTTTAATGAAGACACGTCCATTTACGCACGCATGTCTTTCGAACGCTACCCAACTGCAGGGAGGACATGCAGACTCCACACAGAAGGCACTCCCAATATATATATATATATATATATATATATATATATATATATATATATATATATATATTCTATGTATATACATTTATACATTTCTTCAAATACATATATGTTTCAATACATGTTTTGTTCCTTATAGCGTTTAGGGCACAATATTGGTAAAATGAAAAGGGATATTATTTAATTAATCAATTAAGAATAAGAAGGAGGTACTAAGATTAGGTATTTAAAGGGATGGATTGTGGAGTAAACATTTGAACTGTGAAGAAGTCCTGATATTGTAAAGGATGAAATCGCTTGTTTGTTTTAATGTTTGGGTTTCACTGGAAGCATAGATTTAATAAAGTGGCCTCATTTTAATGATTTATTGACTCCATTTCTTTTTCCTGATCTGAGGGACTAGATTGCCGTTTTTGATCAATGTGGAATGGAGTAAAGTGGCTGTGGACTATCTGAAGTTTAATAAAGTTATAGTGAAATCTGTGACATGAAATGAAGTGCCATAAGTTTGACAGCAGTATTTTGAGACAAACTTTTTAGAATCGCCATCTAAGTTTCAGTGTAATATGTTTGAAGTACAATTCTACAATTCTTTTTTAAAAGATGATTATGTGTTCACTGTGAGCAATAATGGTTTCCCACCAAAACTGTCCACTGTGAGTGGAATATCTCATGAGAGGGAAACTCTTAGATGTCCCAAGGAAATAGAAAAATACTGAAATTTTGTCAGTAAGCATCTGTCTAATAAAGGGGTGAGAGAAAGTGGTCTCCATATGTGGAGATAAGTTTATGCTGCAGGTTTGTATAATGTAGCTTTGGGGGTACTGGCTGGAGGTCTGCATTGCAAAAGATGGGGGGATGTGTGGGAGATGACAACAATCCATTTTAATTAGTACGGGAAACAGTGTTCATTTCCAGAAGGGACCCAGGACATAGATATTATACAAGGAAACAACCAAATCATGGGCCATCTCTGGTGGCATAGAGGGCTAAAGCCCTGACTACAACTTCAGTGATCATTAGTTTGATTAGTAGCTCAAGTGGCTGTTAGAGGTGGCAGGGTGAATAGGTATGTCCATCTTGGAGGGAGGATGATGTGGACCAGGATACATACAACCACAATGCTTCAATAAAGGTGCGTAAAAAACAGGGTGTGTATCCTAGGGGCAGGCTTTTGGCTTACCAAGCCGCTACCTGGTGGTAGCCTTCATTAACACCTGCATGGGAGTGTGTAGTTACAGGAAGAAGAACTGATTAAGCTTTGTTAGGTCTAATTGTATGAGGTTTTAGATTTGGTAAGATGAGGGGTCACACCAGTAGACTTCATTGTCATCTGCATAAAATAAGATGGGAGGGTAGGTGATGTCTGAAGGAAGGCTGTTGATGTAAAGAGAGAACAGGATGGAAGAAAATATAAAGCTTTATGGAACACCTTTTTGGAGGGGGCAGCTTTAGAAAGAAGAGTTACTGATGTGTACAGTGAAAATTCTGTTACTGAGGAAGTTGTTGAACTGCTGGGAAGCTTGAGTGCTGAAGCCTACACTTGGAAGGGAATTTATTAGAAGCACGTGGTCGATGATATCAAAGGCTTTTGTTAAGTTGACAGATATGGCCCCTGTCAGTTTTACTTTTTCCATGCTGAATAAGATGTCATCTGAGAAAGTGTAGATTGCTGTCTGTCATTCTGCTGTGATATGACCAAAACCCATGTTGGTAACTGGACAGGATTGCATATGTTTGTAAGTACTGAGTAAATTGCTGACGTACAAGTTTATCAAATATTTTGCTATAATGGGGAGAACTGATATTGGCTTTAGGGATAGGTCTGACTTTAACCTTTTTTCTAGAGATTGGGCATGATGCCTTTAATTAGACAGATGTTATTGAGGTGTCTGATAGGGGTGAGGAGGTGGTCTTTGCATAGGCCTATGGACAGTGGGAGTCAGCCATCAAAATTGTGGAGGGAGGTACCTGTGGGGATGTTGTTTGTTATTTTGGTGATGTATTTTTTTTGGAGATAGTTTTAAAATAAAAAGGTGGGTAGCCTGAGTTGTGTGTCTTACTGAGTGTATGGTGTGGGGGGGTAACATAAGGAATGGTGGAGACGTCAAGTTGTAAATCACTGTTGTTAAAGATCTTAAGATGGTTGGGATGGCAGTTAAGGTCTGTAGCAGTTATAGCTTGGCAGTACATACTACTCAGCTATCTAAAACATAGGCTTCATCGATACTGCAGTTTATGGCACCCCCAGTACCAGTCTGAAATATGTATTTGTATTACTTAAGGTAGCAAACTGTAGTGTGCGGAGAGGGATAGTTTTTAAATAATGATGGTAGGCACATAATGGAGAATATACCATTTGGCTATGCTGACCATGTATTCATGATACAGCTTATTTTAGAACCACAGATGTGGTGTGGAGCACATAGTGTTAGGTTTGATGGATGTGAGTTGTATTATCTTGTCCTAGAGAAATTACTTTCTAAATGGTGACATCAAACAATGATTTATCTAATGTATAAATATATAAGCATTACAATTCATAAGAACAAATTGCATTCAAGTGGTGTAACACAGGAAGAAATGCACATCTAATTATGTACATAATACACGTAAATAGATAAGACATTTTTAACTCTCCTGCATTCCTGATATAAGGGGTTACATGTCTGACATTCCTGAAACAAAATATACTAACTGTGACATAGTGCCAACTGATAGATAAAATAAGTACTTGATTTTGCAGCAAACCCAAACATTTCCTTCATCTTAAAGTTACTGAGACCTTGAAATTAGTATATTAAGTTATAAGGGATTCTGAGACACAGCACCCACATCAGGCAAGCCCTCCAAAATGTATTATTTATTCATGCATACTTTTGAGAATATATGTTTCATTTATCTGTTTGTGTAATTCAGTACAATTCCATCACCATGTCACTGTGCGTCTGCTTTACGGTTTCATACAAGTGCCTTGCTGTCTGTTTAGTAGACAAACGGAAGTGATAGTTTTAATTCAGTACTCTAATGGCACCTTACAGTTAAAATTCTGTTGCTGTGTAACACAGTACATTAAATATCATTGGAAACTTATCTGAAATGGTTAAATACTTTCTGAACTAGTATTATATAGTCAACTTGCTGTACCGTGGTATGAGTTATTAGTCGATTACACAGTATTTTATGCGTGTGTGCCTTGTAGTCATTAAAGGTGTATATTCTGCACATTTTGTGTCAGTTAGTAATAAGTAATTTTACAAAGCTGGTACAATGGAACAAGAAATTGCTGCCGTATGAATAAAGAAACCTCCCGTAAAACAGCCAAAAAACAATGAATGAAAAAATACAGAAGGTTTCACCACGATGGAAAAAGCACCACTTCAGTAATCCAAAACGAAGTTCTTTATTTGATAAAACGAACATACAGGTTAAGCGCTTTCGCGTAGATAACTCTACGCTTCATCAGAAGTAATTATAATAATGAATCAAAGCATTTTTATATAAATTTTGGGGCTAAAATGAAACAATTAAGTGAAACAATTAACTTAGTAATTGATAATTAATTACCCATTGAAACAAATACTCATGAACTCAGCTTGTATACTCAATATGAGTTTATAACAAATAAAACAATGTAAATTAACAATCATGTATTCATATAAATCGAAATGCAGAAAGCACTTTAGGAATATATATATTGTTATTGATGTCAAAAATATATATTACTCATATAATTCATAATAAAATAAACTGAATTTAGTTAATGACACTAGAGCTGTTTGTAAAGTTCAAACTAACTAACTGACAGAGGCATAATGGTAACTGTCATAATCCATTAGGCTCAAAAAGAAAGAAACGGTTCCTACTATCATATTTTAAATCAATATCTAACATAATAAAATATAATAAAAAAACTTATGATTATCATAAAATAATAATGTATAGATGAATATTAAAGTGCATATAATGTTTACACGTTATAAAACATGATCAAACATTTTAATATTAAATATAAAATGTAAAATGTAACAAAAACATTTATAAATATAAAAAATATGAAATATATATAAATGTAAGATAATATAAATAAATAAATGAAATAAATTTATCCATTTTAATACATATATAAACATGAATCAATGCTTTCTACTGTCCAACACAGGTTTTATTGATACATATTGATTAAGTCCTGGTGATAAATGTGCACCCAATCTTAAAATCCATTTTAATTCCATATTAGCTAGGTAATTCATAGTATCTCCGCCTCTTAAATCAATGGAGACAACTTGTAAGACCCTAAAACTAAACATATGATCACAGTGTTCCAATATATGCTTGGCTAGGGCATTCAACTCAATGCCCTTCCTTATATCATAGACGTGGTTATATATTCTATCTCTTAATCTTCTTTTAGTTAAACCCACATAAAAAGCAGGACATTCATTACATGTGGCTATGTAAATTAAATTCGTGGTGTTACAGTCAGAATGAAAACTGGGTTTAAAAATGTATCTCCCTGAGGAATGTAAATATTCATGTGTGATGGAAATGTATTTACACATATTACAACAGCCACATGGATAAGTACCTACTTTAGTACAGCTTGAGTGTAAGGATATATTAGTAACATTAGCATCATTACATAGGATCTGTTTCAGATTTTTACTGTTCCTAAAGCTGAATTTGGGAGTGTCTCCCACTAGGGACCTGGTGGAATCGTCCATGATCAAGACATTCCAATTGTTACAAATCACTTTCTTCAAAATTTCTACATCATTCGTGTAGTTCATAGTATAGGTTAGTCTGTATGTCAAGGGCTTATCATTATGTTTATTTCGATAAACAAAATTTCATCTATTAAATACTATTTTATCTCTCTCTAATTCATTGGGGCCCAATACTTTAGTTTTAATATCTCTTACTATTTTACGATTATAGCCTCTTTCTACAAAAAGAGCCTCCATCTTACTAGCCTCAGTCAATAAGGTATGTCGCTCTTTACAAATCCTAGTAAGGCTAATAAATTGACTTTTTACTATACCTGGAAACATATACCTAGGATGCATACTATCATAACTTAACAGAGCATTTCTCCATGTGGGTTTCCTATAGAGAGAATAAATTATTGTACCATGTTCATAAAATTGTATTGTTAAATCTAAAAAAATTGATGTGGTCATGAGATGCTTCCATGGCAAATTGTAAAAACGTAGTGGTAGTTTCCAGGTAAGTAAGGAAGGTTTCGAACTCTAACTTGGTACCCTCCCAAATAATTAAAATATCGTCCACAAATCTTTTATAAAGTAAAATTTTTTTGAAATGTGGACTGTTAAAAAGAAAATTATTCTCCCAGTGATAGACAACTAGATTTGCGTACGTGTTGGTACAGGGGGTGCCCATGGCTACCCCCCATTTTTGTAGATAGCACCTGTCTTTAAACATAAAGATGTTATTGTATAATACTAGATCTAGAAGTTGGCCAACCAATATTTGTCTGTCATTACTAAAACTAGCATTGCTCACAAGGACCTCCCTTATGGCTTGTATACCATGTTCATTAGGTATGCAAGTAAATAAATTCTTGACATCTAGGGTCACGAAAAGATATTCTGAGGTATTTTTAACTAAACATAGTTTACTGAGTTCTTCTAGTAACTGATAAGAATCTTTTAGGATAGTGGGTAAACTATTTACTATAGGTCTTAATAAAAACTCTAAAAAAAGATGAAACAGTGGAAGCAGCCCATCTATCACCTGAGACTATTGGTCTCATTGGTATCGGAGATACATTTTTATGAATTTTAGGCAAACCTTTGATTAAAGGTATGGCAGGGAACTCAATTAAGAAATATTCATACATCTCTTTGCTGATCTGCCTACACATTAACAGATCATACAGGTCTTGTTTAACATTGTACATGATTTTTAATGCTTCTTCTGATGTAATAATCTCGTAAGTACTATTATCAGCCAACAATCTCAACATGTTTGTATTATAGTCTAAGGTATTAAGTAGTACCACGCCACCACCCTTATCTGCAGGTTTCACTGTTACATCACATAGTTTTTTAAGCCTATTTAATGATTCACATTCAGATGTTGTTAAATTAAAATAAGTGCTCCTTTTTGATTTAGAAAGAAAGAGATCATAGAAATCTCTTTCGCATAATTTCATAAAACACTCAATGTTATTAGGAATCATGGGTGTAAAGTTACTTTTACATTTGAAACCTTTGATTCATTATTATAATTACTTCTGATGAAGCGTAGAGTTATCTACGCGAAAGCGCTTAACCTGTATGTTCGTTTTATCAAATAAAGAACTTCGTTTTGGATTACTGAAGTGGTGCTTTTTCCATCGTGGTGAAACCTTCTGTATTTTTTCATTCAAAGCTGGTACAATGCTAGCACTGACATCAGACTCAATTTCCTAATTGAAGTACTCAGCTAGCACAGTAATTCTCAAAAATTGGACAAAGGGGGAGGTTTTTAGTGAGTATGAGAAAGTTAGTTGCACTTCAGTATTTCAGACTATAAAGCATGTCTTTTGTTAGTCATTAATGACTAGTAATAAATCTTTCCTACTGACGTTTGCATTGCAGTTAATAGTTGTATGATCCAGCATGGCATTACCTACATTTTCATTGAGACGATGCATTGTTGGGTGTGCAGCTTACCCATCTGCTGAACTCATTCCAAGTTACACCTGCATGTGGGGAAATAAGAAAAGAACTCTCTTAAGATAGCAGGTAATGAAAGACTTGAAACAATATTTGGTACTATATTTCCCATATCATTCTGATGAAGACACCACAGAGGGTGCAAGGCAAGTTTTTTATTTATGTATGGTATGGTCTGTATGTCCACAAAGTAACATTTTTTTTCTGGCAGAAAATAAACTAGAAGGGAAAGAAAAGAAGAGGGTGATAATGGGAACAGTGTCACAAAAATAAATGAACGTGTGTGTGTGTGTGTGTGTGTGTGTGTGTGTGTGTGTGTGTGTGTGTGTGTGTGTGTGTGTCATCAAGCAGTGAACAGTCTTATGAGTGAACCTCTAAACAGCAAACAGTTTAGAGAGAACATTCAAAAAAAGAACAATTATTGCTTTCTATTTTTTGCCCACCCCCAACCCCTGCTAATTATATATACTAACCCTGAGATCCCCTAACCCATGGTACCATGGTCCCATTCAAAAGACTGCCGGCTGAAACTCCATTATAAAGAACATTCGCTCCCACGAGCGTTCACTTTTTTGCAGCATGAAAAAGCATTTGCTCATGTGAGTATTTGTTCTTCATAATTACAAACACACATATATATATATATATATATATATATATATATATATATATATATATACTTAATGTAAAACATACAAAAATTCTGGGGATTGCTGATGTGAAAGTTACTTATAAGAAACATGAGGAAACATTAACTTTGATTATAAAGTTACCAGCCCAGGTTTGCTGAACTGAAGTTAGCCAAACAAGATTCTGTTAAATGGGAAGAAGTGAATTCTGAAACTGAAGCTTTAAAAAGTGATTCTTAAACTCAAAGCTATATTTAAAAAGAGAAATAGTTATGTTAAAAACTGATCATAGCTACTGTTCATGTTTAAGAAGGCAAAGAACATGTTTTTTTTCTAATTAGATCAATTTTGTATACAAAGCACGTTGTAAGAAGCAATAAAACAAGCTGTTAAAAGAATAAAAATCATTACTCCTTCAAAATATTCATAATGCCCTACATCTGTTGTACTTGTACTGAAACCTCATGGAAAGGTTACATTCTGTAGAAAGTATAAATTAGCTTTTAGTGAACAGTACCATAAACCTTGAGTGGAAGACTTTCTAACATTGTTGCAGGGGGACAGAAGTTTTCAGATTTAGACATCAGCTGTGGTTATCAGTTAATATTTTTGATGCTTTGGTCTAAGAAATACTTGGCTAGAATTTCATATAATATAATGTCTGCATATAACAGTTTACCTTTTAGAGTGTTGTCTGCACCCGTTATGTTTCAGAGATAGTTTATCTGGATAATCTCCAGGCTGCTGTGTCCACATTATTTTATTTTTATTTTTATTTTATTGTTTTATTTAGAAGAGAAGAAGTATTCAGGAGATTGGAAGATGTGGTTTTGTGTTGTAAGAGAAACAAAAAGTGTCTTTTTCACACAGAAATTCAATATTTGAGTCATATAGTAGATATGCATAGTAAAGCTATTTTGGAAACTTCATGTCCTGCAAGTTTTGCTGAGTTACCTACAACAATGTTATACTTCCTTTGCTTGATAGCAGAAAAAAAGAGACTAAAAGCCTTCCCAGTCTTATCTTTAACTGACTTTAACATAATGCTTCACCTTCATCCTAACAAACACCTTACCCTTTTTTGCACCTGTCCCATGACTGCTTGAATGCCTGTGTGGACTCTTTTTCCATCTCCAAGATTTTATTCCTACAGATTTTAATAAGTCACATTACAATTTTATTCTATTACATTTTATTGATGGCAGGTGGTGACAGTAAGCCTATCTAGTTTGATCTTGAAGCGCATTCAACATTCTTCTTTTCCTCCATTCCTACCTTTTATCTTACTATTTCGCCACATGTCTCACACCTTCCTGAATGACTCTGTGGATTCCTTCTCAACCATCCATTCCAGTAATCTATTCTATGGATATACAACCCTCTCTGTGAAGAATTACTATCAAAGATCCAGTGAAAGTTATTCCTTGCAGTCTGTTGCTTGTGCCCAATCTTCCCCCGATGTTCTTCTTGTTAAGGATGACCCCTTCAGATCTCCCTGACATGACTCTGTGAGCCAATATCATGTCTCCCCATTTCTTCTGGTCTTAAGCGAGAAGAGCCATAGTTCCTTTTTTCCTTGGTCATATCCCTACCATTTCATCACACAGATCTCTCTGGTGGCTTTCCTTTGGATTCATTCCAGTAGTCTGACGTGTCACTTTTCTGGCATGGCCTCAGGAACTTAATGCAGTAGTCAGGGTATGAAAAGGGTCTTGTAGAGTTTGAGTCCAGAGGCACTCTCCCTAAGTATACACACAAACTTGGTGGCCCAGTTCAGTTATGAACAGCACCATCAGATCTTTTTCCTGCTGTTTTACCATCAGTTCTACACTCCAGCTATTACGTCACAACAGGGTTGTTGTGGCTTAAGTATTGCATCTGGTTGCATTGAACCTCAGCTGTCACCTTTCTGCTCACCTAGTCAGACATTTTAAATATTTTCTTAGACTCTTCCCCCGTCTGCAGTGCTGCACCTATCTTTGTGTCATCACCAAAGATGGTGATCTTGTTTTCTGTTCTCTCCACCATGTCTGAGACACCACTTTTAAGAATACTGGAGCAAGAACAAGCTACCTGTAATACTCCATAAGTCACTTTGTTAAATCTAGATGTTGTTCCTCTCATTACAGCTCTATATGCTCTACCGTTCAACTTTTTATGGATATTCATTTTCTCATTCTTGGCCCTCTTCCACTCCACTCCATTTTTGTCTGTCAGCCTCCTGTGTAGGAAGTGAGGCAGAGGCCTTGCTAATGTCTAGGTAGGGTAGTACCAGTACACATATTCTATCATAACGCTGGAGCATGCTTGAAAGACAGCTCCTTCTGGCCAAAAACCCATCTTGGATCATTTCCTGGAGAATGTTGCGAACCTTCCCCTTAGGATTCTCTCAGTGACTTTTCTGTTACAGCTGTTAAGCTAACAGGCTGTAGTTTTCCAAATTTTTTCTAGTTTCCACACTTGTAGAAGGGTAACAGACTAATCATCTTCCTATCTGCTAACCGCTGACACTTCTGCATTAATGAATGATCAATTGTATTCTTTTGTCAGGGTTGGGGTTCTGCCAACTCATTAATCAGATTTCTGCAGATTCAGAAAGGTAGACCATCCTTTTGTTTATTTGTTTGTTTGCTTACTTTATCTTGAAGAAAGCCAGTTCACATTCCACCCCTCCTTTTTGGCATCCCCTTTTCAACAAGTTGAAAGCATAATTGGGTTTACTTAATTATTATAATGGGTTGCTATCAAATCTGCTAAAAGTGTACAACTCTTTTATTATTTCTTATGCAAAGAGGCACTATAATCAGAGGAAAAAAGAAGGACACAACATTTCAAAGACAAAAACTTTGTTGCAGTCTGTTGACATGTTGTTCATTATTCAGTTGATAAGAGCCTTTCCGCTGATGTTCCGCCTTATTAACTATGAGTTGTGCTGCCACATAGAATGTCTTATAGCACTGAGAAGCCACTTGATTTTATATCTCATATCCTGATCCCTACTGAGAAAAGTATTCACAAATGGACACAGAAGGGTTAACTGTCATTTTTAAAATCTATAAATTCAATAAATATTCACCAGATTGTAAAACACTGCTTACTTTGTTTAATTAAAGGAAATTGTTTCGGTTATTTATTTGTGGGCTTGCTTTGCATATTTGTTTAAATATTTAGATGTCTGAGATTTAGACACATGGTATAAAAATAGCAAGAGAGCAGAGATAAACAATGCTGCTTAGAGAAAATGAATATGAGACTGACTACTGATTAGGTAGGTGTCCTGCAAGTGCTAATGTACTTAGTAGGTTACTTGTTCCTGAAAAGCTAACAGACTTAGAATTACAAGAAGAAAAAACTGTTGAAAAACACAAAAATGCCAAGCAGGAACAGAAAGATGAACCACTCCACAGTAAATAAATGCACCTATTCAGACCAAATTCAATAAAACCAATACTGGAGTTTATTGAAGACAATAAAACAAATGATAAGCACTTTCATCCTGACCACTTCAGAACTTCATCAGATAATAAATTTAATCACACAATCACTTTATATAGTACAGAAAACTGGGTAAAAAAATCATTAAACAATTAATACATTATTTAAACTGGCACACCCCCTTAAAGGAAAAGACATGTAAAAAACTGTAATATATATGTAATATATAAAATCTGAATAAGACGGAATAAACAGATGGTAAAAAACTCTCATTGTAGTATAAAAACATAGATACAATGGTGTTTAAAAATACAGCTACAGCAATTACATAGACCACAATAATTAATCCTTTCAGATCCACAGTTGTATTTTTGATAAAGTTTTACTTCAATGTTGTTTATCAGAAAAATGCTACCTTCCTTAATATGTTTACAATAGTTACACAAGGCACACTTTTTTATGTGCCCAACATTATTCATTCCCTTTGGTTTCATCTCAATCTTAGAAAATAATTGGTCCATACTAAATCATGAAAAAGCCATTAGACAATTTATTGATTCACATCCTGCCATAGTATTTAAGAAGAGTGGAAACTTAAAGAACATATTTGAGATGAAACCAAAGGGAATGAATCAAAAATACAATTGTGGATCTGAAAGGATTATTTATTGCGCTCTGTATAATTGTTGTAGCTGTTTTTATATTGGAAAAACGGACTGTAAATTAAAAAAAAGTATCTATTAGCATTTGTATGACATAAAATCAAAAAAGGATACAAATGCACTTAGCAAGCACATAATGGAAAATACTAGTCATTCTTTTCATTTTACTGTCATTGATAATATCAAAAAACAGAACCTCGTGGTGGAGCCCGGTCTCTTTTACTAGAAAAGAGGGAGCATATTCTGGCAACTGCGTCTTAATGCATCTAATTGGCCAGGCTTAAATGAACACATTTCTATCAGCTCTCTTTTAAAATTAAAAGCCCTAGAAAGATAACACTGTTTTAAATAATTATTTATTTATTATTTATGTATTTTTAAACACCATTTTATCGATGTTTTTATACTACAATGAGAGTTTTTTATCATCTATTTATTCCGTCTTATACAGATTTTATATATTACATATATATTGCAGTCTTTTACATGTCTTTTTCTTTAAGGAGGTATGCCAGTTTAAATAATGTATTAATTGTTTAATGATTTTTTAACCAGTTTTTCTGTACTATATAAAGTGATTGTGTTATTAAATTTATTATCTGATGAAGCTCTGAAGTGGTCAGGACGAAAGCACTTATCATTTGTTTTATTCTCTTCAATAAACTCCAGTATTGGTTTTATTGAATTTGGCCGGAATAGGTGCATTTATTTACTGTGGAGTGGTTCATCCTTCTGTTCCTTCTTGGCATTTTTGTGTTTTGCAACAGGCTTAGAATTGCCTCATCAAATACAGACATTAGATGCCCTAGACCTCACATCAGGAAATACAGAACAAGTCAAATTCTAGACCATCAATGATGTAACTTTGTCCTAAGTTCATGAAAACATACCAAAAGACCTTCCTGTATTTAGTGAGCTAAGATTTATAGCATACTATTTATTAACACTATTTGTAAGAGATGGGGATAGGTTTGTATTGTGGGGTTTTAGAGAGACAGCCACACCAGGGTCATTCTGTAAACTCAGAAAGGGCTTCAGGCTAATCATGGAATGTCTAGAATGAATAGTTCAGGCAGATACTATATTTACAGGTCTAGCATGGAACCAGTTATTGAAAAAGAACTGTGTGTGACGAATATCAGGCAAGTCTTAATTCACCACTGAATGCAACCTTAAATCCATGGGAATGGCCTGAGAAAACATTCCCAAGTGGACATTGCTGTCCCATTATTTTGAAAAGATTTCTGTTTTTGACAAATGTACATTCAAAGTGGATAGGTATGTTTGTCTTGAGTTCTTCTAATTCTCAAGTAAGCACATGAAAAATAAGGACAGCATTTTAGCATACACTGTATTCTGGTCATGCTAGGTTCTGCTAATTGGTGTTGCTTTTCTAGTGTAGAATTGAAAAACTTTTGTGAGGAAAAATATAATTAATAATGAAACTTCTTCTTTGCTTAAATGATTCATCTATTGAAAACAAAATTGCCATGCTTCTTGTTCAGCTACAGAATTATCTTTCATGTGGCCAAAGGTTTGTCTTCAGCAAAAATTCTGATTTTACCCAAAGATGAGACTTTCATTCCACTCTGTCAGACTTGAAAAAAAATTCATCAGAAACAGTTGGCTTATAAGCCTCTTTCTGATGACTATATAATGTGGAGATATGTTGCACTCTAAGATGAAGTCATATGTCTGCAGTCACACTTATCTACATAAATACCAGGAGAAATTGAAAGTTGTTCTGCACCTGTGTCTTTTACAATGGTCTCAGGTCTTGGTTAATTCCTAGGAGGAATGCTAATTAAGTAAGATCTAGATTCAAAGAAGGTGCATTGGTGTGAGAACTTAAAAAACAAAAAAGATTTGCTGAGCAGTGTGAAGCTTCAAACATGTGGAATACCACAGATACCTGCCATATCTGTGGAAGTCACAGATAAGTAACCTCTATCTGTACTTGTAGTGAAAGATGACAAGTGTTTGACATCTTTAGAGTTACCTCTTGGCATTCAATCTAGATATCCTCTGTGTGAAAATGTTGCCCTGCTTGTCTCAAAGACTGTGTTAGGAAACAACACATAGGCAGCAGAAATTAGAAAAGGTTGTTACCAAACTTAGGAAGCCTATAACAAGAAGAACAACCAGAGATCCTATAAAGGTTTTAGAGATATTTCAGAAAATTTCTGAAATTTTAATAAAGCAGAGAAAGGTGGAAATCAAGAAATGACACAAATGGAAATATTTATGGAAGACCTAATTATGCCAAGATTAGGAGCAGATGAGGCTCAAGTTAAGATAGGAGGGAATGAGATAAAAACAGTGATGTATAATCAATCTTCAGGGAAGGATGGTATTAATGTGGAAGTTTGGAAGTTTAGGAGTGAAGTGATAAAGATCTGGAAGATTCTGTTTAACAGTGTTTTAAAAGGAGGGAAGGCACCAACATCTTGGAAGAAAGCTGTGGTGGCTGTACAGGGACACAGTAAAGACCCATCAGACACAGCTTCAAAGAGATCCCTTTCAAATTTAAACCATGATTATAAAGTGTTTACATCTATATTGTCTAAAAGAATTGGCAAAATTGATAGATATGATTCAATATGGTTCTGTGGAAGGGAGGAAAATATTTGACAGCATTAATAGAACGATGATCCAGAGGGAAGCAGAATGTAAGAAAATACCACTGTAGTTGGTGGGTCTTGACGCACAGAAAATATTTAACAGAGTATACTGGGATTTTATGAGTAGGACAATGGAAACATTTGCATTTGAGGATATATGAAGGATTGGAGGCAAGAATTAAAGTGGGAGGATTCATCTCTGATAACTTGTTTTTGAACAGAAGAACCAGGCAGGCGTATCCACTTTCCCTTTTGTTATTTACTTTATATTTAGAGTTATTGGCAAAGAAAACAAGGGACTCAAAAATGCAAGGATATAATGTATATGGTAATCAAGAAAATGTTGGCTTTATTTGCAGATGATATTATTTTATACCTGATAAATCCAAAAAGGACATCTTAGTGTTGTGAACATTCTAAGGCAGTTTCCAGTCTTTTTGGGATATAAAATTAATGAAGATAAAACAAATGCTATAGCTATAAATTATGTGCCCACACATGAACTGGTTCAGCAATATCCATATTTATGGGACTCAATAAAATTAGGTATTTAGGAGTATGGATTAAAAAAGCTTCTGTTATGGCAGCTAAGGATATGTGGGAAGAGATTAAACAAGAGACAACACAAAAACTTGAGAAATTGGAAGCTCTTTTTTGTGGATGTGGATAGTAAGATTCAGGCAGTGGACATGTTTTTATTCCCTTTAATTTTATTTATGGCCAGGCTTATTTTTATCAACCAAAGCAGAAGCTGTGGATAATAATTTATAAAGAGTTGAAAAACTGTATATCTTGGAGGGGGAGAGGGCAAGAGTTAAATGAGATATGATGTTCTTTCAATAGAACAAGGTAGTTTAGGATTACCTGATTTGAAGAGATATTTTAGCCTTACACAGTTAAGGCTGATATATATAACATAAACAAAAGGTTATAATTTAAACTGGAAAGGAATGATGATGAAGCAGGGGGGAGTTCAAGAAATAAAGAGAGTAGGATTTTGGATGCAGATCCTTAAGGAAAATAATAACAACCATACAGAAAATTATGTTCCTAAAGTAGCAGAAAGTATTCTAAGGACTAAATGAACACAAGAGTGGAGAAAGGAGAATTTACCAATAGGGATGGCTGCAAGTAGGGGTACAGAAAATAGGCAATGGGGACTGAAATTTACTAGAGAAAAAAATGCCAAAGTAACCAACTTACTGGGAGCAAATAACTTGAGAGGGAAAGATAATAGAGTGGGATGAGGTCAAGAAGGTGTTTGACTATAGGCTAGAGACTTCCTTTCTTACCAAAGTATAGGCAAAGAAAAAGTGATAGGGAAATCTTTAGTGAAAGACCAGGTCTAGTGGGATTTTAGTCAAATCTAGAACAAATGTTATTATAAAAAAAGGAAAATTAGTAGGGCATACCAATATTGCATGATAACTATAACAATCAATCAAATGAGATTAAAAAGATTGATAAGAGAGAGACTGGAAAAGCAATTTACAAGAGAACAATGGAAGGACATATGTTTGGCTCCCAAGTATACAGCAAAGTCCAGAAGGTGTAGGATCTTTGCCTGGAAGTGTTTGCATAGGTATTTTTATACCCTAAGCCAACATCATAGAATTTTTCGTGAGGTAGATGGCAAATATTGAAAGTGTGATGGGAGAAGAAAGAGGCAACTGGGAATATGTGTTTTGGGAATGTACTGAATGGGCAGATTTTAAAAATTCCATGCAGAGTACTATTGTCAGAAATATTGGGTAAGCAAATGTATGTGACTAAAGATATGATATTTTGAGCTGGAACATGGAATCTGAATTGCCTAGATATAGTTAGGCCTTAAGTTTAATTCTTTTGGCTGTGAAAAAAGTAATTACTAAAAAATGGAAATCAAAGTCTAAACTGACTGTATTTGATCTGTTAAATATTATAAAACAGGTAAAAGAACTGGAAGAGAGCTGAAAGAGAGATCTTTAGAATAGGGAATGAGCAAACTATGTAGAAATAAATAGAAACTGTGGGAACAATACATACAGAATAATGCTCAGGTGGAGGATTACAGTGGTTTAAGAGAAAGCATGAATTCAGCAATATATGTAATGTTGGAATGAAGATAATTAGGGAAAAAAGAAAAAAATGTGACGTTTAATGTATGTAATTGGAGACTTCCAAGATGGCTGTAAACTGAGTAATAGCTTAATTCCAGCTGATATCCCAGTGTGAAAATAGAAACTCAGAAGAGCCAGTGAGTTTGACTTTTTGGTAAATTCTAGTTACTGGCTAGTAAGTGTACTGGCTGGATGCCAACAAAGAAGAAATTTAGAAAGCCTGAAAGAAAATCAACCACAAAAAGTGAGGAGAAAACAGTGGCTGGGAAGAATCCTGCAACTGTTCAGCAAAAAACAGTTCAAGCTCCATCTTTGGTGGAAACACATGACTTCCAGTAGTCTAGAGGAAAAAAAATAAGTCAAAAGTGCTCAGAGGTGATTAAAATAAATGAAACACTGAAGGAGTATATTAATTCAAATGACAAAAGGCTGGAAACAATGGAAGAAGCATTAAACAGATATTCAGACGAGGTGACACAACTGCAAAAACAAAGGTTGAAATGAAAAAAAAGCTGGCTGAGTATGAGACTTCTCAAGAAATGTTTCAAAAATAGTAGAATTAGAGAATAAGCACATAGGGAAGACCTGAGATTTTTCTGCTGTACCAGAGGAACTGGAAGGAACAGATTGTATTAATTTTATGAAAGCACATATAAGCAACTGGACTGGTATTCCATAGCAGGAATTGTTAACTGAAAGGGCACATTGTGTGTATGTTCCAAACCTGGCCATGAGAAAGCAGCAAAGACCTCCTGCAATCCTGCAATCATGGAATGCTGAGAGGCAGGAGTGAGATTCAAGCTAGTGTATCAAGCTATCATTAGAATATTGTTTCCTGGATGTTCAAAGTCATTTTTGATGCAGAACATGCTAGGGAGGAAATACAAAAGTTTGTCCAACAAAAAGTGAGGAATCAAACAAAAGGAAATTCTTATTCTTCTAATAATAAATTTCATAGAGAGACTTTGCCACTGAAACCTTTTTCCATTGTTCCAAAGGAAAATGATTATGCTTGAGACACAGAGAAAAGCACAGAAGCTGACTAGAAGAGCCAGGAGTATATAGGAACTGAAACAGAGACTGGAGTTGGGAGATGGAGATCAACAGGAAGAAAACCAACAACTAAAAAATTAATGAATAAATATGGGATTAGAAAGCATCAGTCACATTTTTGAGAAATATTGCTAAATAAGAAAACCAGGAAATATACCTTTTTGATTTTTGTAAACATGGAGGGGACCAAAGCATATGCTATACTTCATGTCATTAATGTATAGAAGAACATTAAGGAGATTGGAAGAGATTTCAGTCCTAAACCATGATTATAAAGTATTCACATCTATAATGGCTAAAAGAATGACAAAAGTAATGCCAAAACTGATATATATGGATCAGTGTGGGTTATTGGAGGGGAGGCAAACATTTGAAAACATTAACAGAACACTGACAATCTAAAGGGAAGCAGAATATAAGAAAATATCATTGTTAGTGGGTCTTGATGCAGAAAAAACATTTGACAGAGTCAGCTGGGACTTTATGAGCAAGGCAATGGAAGCATTTCCATTTCCTGAAAAAAATGATAAGGTTGATTAGAAGAATATATGAGGGATCAGAGGTGAAAATTAAAGTGGATGGGGTCCTCTCTGATCATTTCTGCTTGAGTAGAGGAACCAGGCAGGGGTGTCCTCTTTCCCCTTTATTATTTGCTTATATTTAGAACTACTGGCAAAGAAAATAAAGGACTCCAAAATTCAAGCATATAATTGTAATTGGTTTGCTAGTCCAGAAAAGCTGACTTTGATGATATTATTTTGTACATGACAAAACCAGAAAAAGACATTACAGTGTTGTCGAACATTTTGAGAAAGTTTCAGATCTTTTTGGGATACAAGATTAATGAAGCTAAAACAAAGGCAATAGCAATAAATTATGTATCCACACATGAACAGCTTCAGAAAAACCCATATTTATGGGGACATGATAAAATGAAATATTTAGGAGTATGGATTAAAAATGATTCTAGTGTGGCAGCTAAGAATATGTGGGAAGAGACTAAATAAAAGATAATACAAAAACTGAGAAAATGGAACCTTTGTTATATGGATATGGATAGTAAGATTCAAGCAGTTAAAATGTTTTTAGTCCCTTTAGTCTTATACACAACATAGGCATATTTTTATCAACCAGAGGAGAAGTTGTAGGTAGTAATTAATAAAGAGCTGAAGGACTTTATCTGGGAGGGGAAGATGGCAAGAGTCACGTGGGATAAGATGATTCTTCCAGTACAACAGGGAAGATTGGGATTGCCCAACTTAAAAGGGTATTTCAGAGCACAGTTAAGACTCCTATACATAGCACAAACAGAAAATTATAATTCAGAGTGGAAAAGGATGATGATAAAGCATGGGGGAAGCTGAAGAAACAAGGATATACTGGGATTTTATATGTAGGCCTTTAAGGAGAATAACAATAATCATGCAGAATATTATATCCATAAAGTAGCAGAAAATATTCTAATAACTAAACCAACACTGGAATGGAGAAAGGAGAATCTTCCAATAGGGATGACTGCAATTAGGGATACAGACGATATGCAAGAGGGGGGCCGGAATTTATTGGAGAAAACTGGCAAAGGAATCAAGGTATTGGGAGCAAATAACTAGAGAGGAAAAGATGATAGAATGGGAAGAAGACATGAATTTATTTGGACTGCAGGTTAGAGATTGCCTTCCCTATCAGGGATTGATATCAGAGTATAGACAAAGCCAAAGAAATAGGGGGTCCTAAAGGAAAGACCAAGACTGGTTGAGTTTTTAATAGAATCTAGAACAGAAGCTGCCATTAAAAAAGGAATAATTAGTCAAGCATATAAAATATTGCATAACTATAAGAATCAATCAGAGGAGGTTGGAAAGGATTGGGAAGAGAGACTGGATAAGCAATTCATAAGGAAACAATGGGAGGATATATGTAGGTCTCCCAAATATGCAACAAAATCTGGTAAATTTAGGATTTTTGCCTGGAAATGTTTACACAGATATTTTTATACGCAAAGTAGACTCCAGAGAATTTTTCCTCAGGTAAACAGTAAATGTTGGAGTTGTAAAGGGGAAGAAAGAGGTATCTAGGAACATATTTTCTGGGAGTGTGGTGAATTGGTGGACTTTAAGGATTCCCTGTGGGATGCACTGTCAGAGATGCTGTGTGGGCAGTTTGGTCTGATGAGGTAGATAATTTTTCTGAGCTATGATACAAAATCAGAGTTGCCTAGACATGGTAAGGCCCTGCTGTGTCTAATAATGGTGGCTGCCAAAAAACAATCACTAGAAAATGGAAATCCAAATCTAAGCCAACTGTTCTGGAAGTAGTGTATATTGTAACAGAGATAAAACAACTGGAATTGAGATCTTTAGAAAAGAGTAGGAGCTAACTACATAGGAAAAATGGGAATTGTGGGAACAATACATACAAGGGAGGAATGAGGCCTAAAAGGCAGCAGGACTTAAACGAGTTATTTAATATTTGAGTGAGAAAGATTGGGTAGATTATAAGTGATTTATAATGCTTGCAACTGGCAGTGTGTCAGTATGGTTTGTGATGTAAAATGCTTGCATCTAGGATTGTGTCTGCATGGTTTGTTTTCATTTATATAAATGTACAATTGCCTGTGTAGTAAGTGATGGTTTAATGGAGATATTTATTGTTATAAAAAGCAGGAATTGAATAATGTATGTAATATTGCTTAGATTATATGATATATAGCAATATATGTGAAATATAATGTTTATGTTAATATAGTTTGATTATGTAAATTTGCCTATGTTGCAATTGATAATTCAATAAAAGTGTTTGAAAAAAGGAATTGGGAAGAAGAGAGAAAGAGGTAACTGTAAGTAAAACATTTTTTGTTCTTAACAGTATTTTTATAAAACATGACTTATACTGTATGTCATACAGTAAAACATTTTCAGTTATTTTTGTGCGTTATAAAGATACTAAAGTAATCAGGTACCCATTATTTCTCTCTTCTTTCTTTCTTCCTTCTTGTTTAGTTTTAAGAAATATGGGTACTGCAGTGGAAAAAGAGAAGAAAGTCTAGACAAAAGCATGTGTAAAATAATAGGCTATAATTTTGGGTTGTTGAAGTGAAGGACTGCTTGTAAAAGTATACAGATCATGATATAAGTAAAATGTATATTTTTTTTTACTTTTACATGGGTGACTGGATTAAGGCCCTTTGCTTAATCTAACTACACATTTTAAATGGAAGCATATAAATAACGGAACACTTAATGTAATGAAAAGTTTTCCTTTAGCAAATAAATGTTTACAGCGCAACACGAGAAACTTGTAGCTGAAGGCAACTATGTATCTGGTTCTCATGTTTCTATGGAGACAAGCTGATAAGAGGGCAACAAAAACAGAACACCCTTTTTTCCGGTGGCTAAAATATAATGTTTTCTTAAGCATTACAGGGTTTTTTTTACGTGTAGGAGGAGAATAAATGTAAGGCAAAAACAGACAGCACTTGGTGTTAGTAGAAGCACAGGCTGTATTATACAGCTTACCATGAATAATCTTTAATTATGTATCAATTAAAGCCTGTGAGGAATAA
>NC_056730.1:1146166963-1146286963 GCF_019279795.1 Protopterus annectens
GATTCACACAGACATGGATGTTATGAATAACCGATAGGAAGTACTGACTGAAGTCTTATGGACCAAAGAGCTTAAGCATGAACTTAGCTGTAAACTTATGACTACAGATTTACCACTCCTCTCAGATGCCTAACTTCCTAGCTATCTTTCTTCATTCTCCTTCCATGTCTGGCACATTTAGTAACCTTTGACTCCACCACCTTTTCTGTAAATACTCAAAATTCCAATACTGGGTTGTCAAGGGTCCAAGTATTTAGAGCAATCCCTTAATGTAAATAAATGCAGTCCTAAATCCGCTTCTTCAAAGGTCATTTCTTTTATAAGTTTTATTGGGATAAGCGTTTTCATCCTTGTAGTCTTTTTCAGATCCAGTACTTAAATCTATACTTTCTATAATCATTATACTACTATAAATACTATTACAGAGGGGATGTAGTACACCGTGGGATAACCCATTTACACCTGAATGGCCCTTCACCTACTCAGAATGTTGAGGGAGACTGGAATAATGCCTTCCACTGTGATTTAAATGAATAAAAGTGTTGTTTTTTGCAGATGTTGGGGGAGGGGTAGTTGATTCCAGGTCTTTGGTAGGTAAATGCTGGGGTAATGTTACCGACTTTATTATTGGTTTAGTTAACTATAATTGGTATTGGTTGCTTGAGCTTAGGACCATTGTGGGAATATTTTCTGTAAATCTGGGCAACAGTTATTGAAATGGAGCATGTTGGTGATTTTATTTTTAGGGACAGCCAAGTAAGGCGATTTAGAGCATCATGGTAATGTGATTTGTTAACTGTAAATCTGGGTATTTCATGGGAAGTTAAAGTTAACAAAGCTTTTTTTCTTTCTTTTTAAGGTTTTTGTGGCTACAATTCCATTTTTAGATTTTTGTGGCTACAGCTCCATTTTTTTAAGGTTTTTGTGACTACGGCTCATTTTTATAGTTTTTTTGTGGCAGCAGCTCCATTTTTCCTATTGTTTGTGTGGCTACAGCTCCATCTAACAATTTGTTAACATTAAAGTTTCTGTTAGTTTTATTCTGGATATTGGAAGGAATTATCGGTTCTAATTAATAGAGGACTCTAGTTCATATGTTCATAGGCAAATACTAGGCTAACTGCCCTGAAGGAACATTTTAAACCTAACTAATATCCTGAGCTCAGACTCAAACTCTGTACTTTGTGTTTATGAGGTGAAGATCTTAACCATTACGGAAAACCTATGCCATAAAAAAAATTGGATATACTGTGTTTTCATATGCAAGTTTGTTGTTGATACAGATGCCAAGGTAATCCTAGTAAGACACAACTTCTACATTTCTTGTAGCACCATTTAGTGTAAAGAGGTTGTTTATTTATCTATGTATGTATGTTTTATCATTTATTATCCAGGTAAGTCAACTGGTCCAAAGATCCTTTTCAGTCACAACCAAGTAGACAAGAACCGAAAACATACACATTTATCATTAGAAAAATATGCATAGCTTTATAAAAACAAATCCATATATATCAGTTTACAAAGCAAATCAATTTTCAAAACTCCATTGTTAATCGTTCTGCAGACCTTTGTTGTCCTGTGGTGACCCCTAACAGGAAAAGCTAAAAGGAGAAGAAGAAGTAATACAATTTCAAAAATAGCTGAATGTTTCTTTGATTTTTTTTTTTTTTTGCTTGCTTTAGAGAATAGCTTTCCTCGTTAATGATTAGTCATTTTTGGTGATCCATTCCTGAATCTTATTAAGTTACACTTCTGATTCATCTTTCTTGATGCAGGTAGAGATGTGCACAAATGTAAGATTATCAGTGTAGGAGGAGTCCCAGCATTGGTCTTTGCTCATAAGCTCTCAAATTATAAGTGTAGGAGGAGTCCCAGCATTGGTCTTTGCTCATAGGTTCATTGGTAAGTACTAGGCTAATTGCTCTTGTGGGCCATTTTAAGCCTAACCAATTTCCATTTTTGTGAATCAAACACTGTACTTTTTGTCTGTGAGGTAAGCACCTTAAGCATTATGCCGACCCCCAACTTTGTTGGTATGCCAGTGTTTATTGTGAACAAGGCATAGAGTGCACTTTGCCTGCTGTCTGTTTTCTGTCCTGGAGATAGCATTTAAACTGTGGTATAGCTACTTCATTGCAGCAAGTTAGTTTTAGTTTATTGATGAAGAGTGGATAGTCTTTGACTTTAAATGCTTTTGAAAACTCCAGGAATTTTGCTCCTGTTGGATGTCCATTAATGTATTCAGTGGTAACTTGACGGTGGCATTTTGAGATTGTAGCCTGTTTACTGTAGTATTTCCTGAATCCTTGTGAGCTGGTGTGATGAGATTGTGTATTTGGAAAAGAAAGTTGTTAATTTTGTATAATTTGATTCCAGAATTTGTGGTAGAGGGCTGAGTATGGTTATTATTTTTCTGCTGTGAACATTAGTGGGATCTTCACTTTTGAAGAAAAGGGTGACTTTAGTTTATTTCCAAATGTGGGAAAGTAGCTTTCTCACAGACTTTGGTTAAGTATTGTGCATACCTCTCAATTTGCAGACATTGAAAATAATAACAAATGTCTTTGAAAAGTAGGAATATCCAGCCAAAAATCTAGATATCTAATTAGCATAAAATATGACTACAAAATAGCACATAATTCTTCCTGCTTCCAATAGAAATGCGGAATACTACTCAGAAATGCATGTTTAAAAAAGGAGTGTCAAAACTGAATGGAAAAATACAAGCACATTTTGGAAGAGACTGTGTAAAATTTGTAAATATTAATGAACTGTATTGCAAAATTCTACCATACAAGGTCATTTATTTTTGCTTTTGAAAAAAGAGATATAGGGTGCATATCCTCTTTCTTTAAATGATTGGTGCCAGGGGAGGTCACTGGATTTTTTGCTGGGGAGTGCAAACCCAGAGCCTCACCAGTCAGCCCCCCCCATGCAGCCCCCCCACTCACGCAGCCATTCCAGTGTCCCATTACTTGGTTATTTCTCTCCAGCTGCCATAAACACTGTTCAAATCTCTCAGTGTGTATACTGTTTTATGCTTTACTTCTGCAATGATTACAGATATTTGGATTTAATTTACAACTTTTATTTCAAATTTTATAGCACAAACACTGACAGACATTTGCTAAACAAAGCAATAGTCTTACAATGAAAACAGACTTAGCATTAAAACTTCTCTACCTTTGAAACTCACATTCACTGAAACAGCATTAAAACCCACATTCAAAGAAAATCTCGACAGTGGTAGGTTAAGTTTATCTTTGGGCTATTTTCAAATTATAGGCCCCTTGCACACATTTTTAGGACCATGCAAAATTCTTTGATTCACCTTTTTGACTGTATTAATTATAATGTATAATAACTGAATTATATCCCTTGTATAATATAGCACCACTTGTTAGAGTGTGTTTTAAATTTATAGTTTTGAACATTTTTCCAGTAAGCAATGAAACAAAACATATGAACCAAAAATGACAAACTGCCCAATTCAGAACATTTCAAACATAAAAGGCACTCAAACTTTTGTCATTACAATCCACCAATATCAGTAAATACGCACAATTTGCAGAAGTAAAAGTCATCTGAAACATTCTACATTAAAGCGATCTGAAACTAACGAAGAAGTTGCTTCTAGAAAACAACTTTATATTTCAGTGTTTCATTTACAAATTCAGTGCCTGCTGCTCTTGAAGAATAAATTGTCTATGTTACATTAAAAAAATGCTAAGCTGGTATATTGCAATAGGGAGCTGAAAAACAGGTTCATAGCTAATAGGCATCTCATCCAAAGGAGGAATACTCAGGACCGCAGTACCCCACCTTAAAATACAAATCTATGGGTCTATATTAGAAGATTGAAACTCCAAAAGAGTGAACGCTCTTTAATTGAACTCTAATACCCGAAACCACACAATATCGAACACATGGAACAGCAATTTTTTCCCAGGGAAAAAAATCGCTACTCCAAAAAAAAGAAATCCAAAGACAAAATAAGGTGGGGGACTCTGCCCCCCACACACCCCCTACTTAAATATACCAACTCTGAAATTGCACCACAGTGGAGGAAACAGCAACGTCCCGACAATGGCCCAGCAATTTTTTCCCCTGGGATGCCTTTGATATTGTGTGGTTTTGGGTATTAGAGTTCAATTAAAGAGCATTCTCTCTTTTGGAGTTTCACTCTTCTAATATAGAGCTGAAAAACAGGTTCATAGCTACTAGGCATCTCATCCAAAGGAGGAATACTCAGGACCGCAGCACCCCACCTTAAAATACAAATCTATGGGTCTATATTAGAAGATTGAAACTCCAAAAGAGCGAACGTTCTTTAATCGCACCACAGTGGAGGAAACAGCAACGTCCCGGCAACGGCCCAGCAATTTTTTTCCCTGGGATGCCTTTGATATTGTGTGGTTTTGGGTATTAGAGTTCAATTAAAGAGCATTCTCTCTTTTGGAGTTTTGCTCTTCTAATATAGAGCCCATATCTATATGCTGTGGGAGTAGAACCTCTTAAACACTTAAACACACACACGCATACACCTACCTCTTACTTGTACATTCGTGCACAGTCCATCCATCTTCTGGAATTCAAATTCCGTGCGGGTGCAGAAGATGAAGATGTAAACCATCTGTTGCACAGACACAGAAGACAAAAACAGGTTGCAAACACCTGTTGCATCTGTGTGACTGAATGCAAAGGGTGATCTTAAAGAAGAATGCCCTTAAAAAAAACAACATTTTTTTTAATTAAAAGAAAATTAATCTCTCGGCCAGCTGGTTCCAGTGGGATGCAAGTGCACCCCCTTGCACCTACTTGTGGGCACCTTTGGGTACCACTAGTATATTGGTCATACAGTATGCTTTTCTGTGTATTAGACAGCTTCCAAAATCACGTGTGATGAGGAGGATTCGGAATATTGTGTGAAGGGGTAAATTAAACCTGAAAATAGGAATATACCACCAAAAATAGGTACATCATATGCAAGGGTAAATCAGGCCTGAAACTTTAATTGGTATTGGGACAGTTGAGAGGTTTAGTATTATGTATAGTGGATAGGTTATGCCTGGTTATGCCTGGATTTTCTAAACAGGATGGTAGTAGAGAGTTCATAGATGCAGATCCATGGTCCGTTAATTCTGCTGAGAGTGTTTTAATGGTGTACATGGCAAAGATGTGTTCTGATATAATGTTCTCATTGTTGCTGTAATCTGAAGTGCTATGAGAATTGGATTTGTGGTGTTAGACTACTGAGTTGGAATAGTTTGCAAATGTATTTGCAGTGTTTTGCTGAGATGGTTGTTTCAAGGAACTGTCAAACTGAATTTTGGTATTTCCATTTTATTTATTCATACAGCCCCATAATATTTTTGGGTTAGTGAGGTTGTTCTCTTGCAGGCTGTTTATTATTAATAGTTTTGTCTTGTGTTTCTTATATGCATTTGCCAAAAATTGTGTATTCCTCTGTATTAATTGCACAAGCGCATTAGATACAAAACATGAGTTGTCAGTAAATGTAGTAAAATGTGTGATCTGATGTTGTTAATCTTCATTCATTCCTTACTTATGGGTGTCTGTTCCATCCTCAGAACCGAGTCAGCCTTATAACAAGCTCATGCCAGCCAAAAAACTCTCGAGCTTAGCTTTACTCATAGTGCCCCTCTCCCTGTTACCTTAGATTTTGTTTGCCGGATAGATATCAAGACGTGTCAAGCCAGCTCTCAGCTAAGTACTATAAAACTTATTATTCTAAATCTTTTTTCCACAGAAGTTCTCTTCTTTACTTTGATAATCCTCTTCTCTCATTAATCACTATACCTTTACCCCCTATTAAGTGTTTTATTCCTGCTTTCCTTAACAACTTGGTAATCTCAAGTACCATCGTTAGTACAGGCCTTCCCTCTCTCTACCTTCTTTCCTCTTATCTCTTGAGGTAATCTAAATACCATTGTTGGTATTCCTTCCCTTTTTCTTAAAAAAAATGCTTTTCTATCTGTTTCTCTTATTTAGAGCTTGTAATTTGTATTGTTTTTGTTTGAGATACATATTTGCTATCCGTTGTTTCTGCCTTGTCTGAAAAGAAGGGGACAACAGGTTTCAAGCAATGTGATCAATGCAGTTGTAAAATGCCTAACTCAGACTTTCATTTATCTTGTGTTTATTGCCTTGGTGTTCCGCACTTCTCTATTTAATGACCATGTGAAATTTGTAAAGGGTTCAGTTCTCGTACCCTATATGAGAGAAAGAACAAACTAATTTTAAAAGGCCTTCTAAAACCTCCTTTTTCAGAGGATATTTCTGGGTCAGAGGGCTCACCCCCTCCTAAGAAAGAACATAGGAGAAGAAGTCACTCAGTCCCTTCTTTGCGTCATTCTAGTGACAAAAAATCTACTGAGCCAAAACCGAAAATACCTAAATTGGCACCAATGATTTTGGCTCTGGAGCCTCAATCACCCTCTATGGTGCTGACCTCGGTTCCAAGACCAGGATTATCTACTTCGGTGCCGTCTTCAGTGACACTGCCTCTGTCACCAGCCGTGGTACCGGTAATGTCTACTGCACTGACCATGGCTCCAACTAGTGCTTCAGCCCCATCCTATTCAGCACCAACAATAGTACATGCAACACCGGTCACCTACCCCCTCCCTATACATCTTACTGGTCCTGTGACCACGGTGCTGATAGGAGCAACTGTACCTCAGACCCGATACTTCCCTATGGCAAATCCATTTTTTGGGCAGCAACATAGCCCTTTCTTGGGATATCAACCTGATCCTCCAGAAGCCTCTCAGAATTGGACGTGGTGTAACTTGTGGATCAGCTGCTGATGGCCAGAGGGATTTCAACACCTTCCAGGACTCCCCTCCCAACCAGAGTTGGGAGTTTTTTCTGCATGAACTCTTGCATATTCTCCTCCTTTGACCTCCTTGCAGGTATAAAAGCACCCGCACTGATGCCTATTTTGGTTCCCACTTCTTCGGTTCCACTGGTGGACCTAACTGTGGTTCTGGAGCCGGCCCTTTGGTCATCGACTCACTCGGACCCAAGCCATCATCGGGATCATAAATGGGATGCCAGCACCATGACTCCTAGTATGGTGCCATTTTTTTTATATAGTGCCGTCTACTATGGTTCCGGGAGTCTTGGCAGTACCAAGTCCTCTTGGGGCTCCTTCCATGGCAGTGGGCTCATCAGAGTGGGGTGTGACCCCTGTTCTGAGGTTGCCCTTCTTGGTTCTGGGCTCCGACACCTCTTCAGGCAGACAAGCTTTCCAAGTGATGGAGAGGGCCTTTGCCTCTGTAGGCAAACCATCGTCGTTGGAATTCCAGATATGTCCTCCCTCTGAACTGCAGCTGACACAGGCCACACACACATTGGGACATCGAGCACAAGAGCCTCAAGAAACCCTAATGCAGGCTGCCTTAGAAGCCTCCGTTGAAGATGTACCAAGTAAGAGATCGTGCAAGGTGAAGCACATGGACTCCCCCGACGAGTCCCTCACCGAAGATATGGACTACAATGAAGGGGATGGGTTTCCATGGTCGCCCCCTGAGGATGTCTCCTTTGGAGATGTACTGGAAATTTTAAAGCATCTGGGAGACTGGAAGCCCACCAACCTTTCCCCTGAGGAGTCTGTATTCTTGCAAGCTTTTTGTGCTTGACTCTCTACTTCTTGGGTGACACCGCCTGCAGACGAACTAGTCCAACTTGTCGTGCAGCACGCATAGAAGAGTCCTGATACTGTTGAACCAATCCCCCAGAGACTAGACAAAATGTTGTCCCCACCTGAAAAAGTCCACACTGGTCTAAAGGCCTACTGGTAGACGCTATGATGGTGGTGGCGGCCACTAGGAATGAGCTTGCCGAGGACAGCCAGACTGTCCACCCCCCAAACAGGGAGTCTCAGGTGGTGAACAGGTTAGGGAAGCGAGTGTTTGCCTCATCAACCTTTGCCATTTGGTCCTTGAATTACTTGGCACACTTTACTAGGCTTCAGAGATTCCTAATCTCTAAGAACTCTCTGAAACCCTAGCAGGAGTGGTTTCTGATGAGGTACGTGACAAAGTTGCCTCACAGCTTGTGACCCCGGAATCCATATCCAACTCATCCATGTGGTTAATCTCTCATGCTACCAAAGGGGTGGCTAGAGCTGTGGGTTCAGGCGTTGTCATGAGATGTCACACCTTGATACACCTTTGTGACTTTGCGGACACTTTTAAGTCTTCTTTTCTTAATGCTCCAGTGGAAGCTTATTCCCTTTTTGGCCCGAAAGTGAAGACACATTAGCCAGGTGTGAAAAGGATGGCAAGAGCCTGTCTGCCATGGGCATATGTTGTTCCACCCCCCCAATGACCCTACTCTAGAAATCAGAGGAGTGGAAAGATGTGGCACAAGAAATCCCAGGGTCCTTTGCATGACACACGTGGTGAGTTTACTCCCCTGGGCAGAGGGGGTAATCCATTGGAAATATGCCCCTACAAAGGCAGAGGGGGGCCTGCTAACCAGGGGTCCAGAGATTCTTTCACTGGATAGCCCTACCAGCACTCCTGAATAGCAGCCCAACTGCTTTCCTCTGGAAGCAGTTGGGGACTTTTCTCTCTGCACCACCCCACCTGGCAAACAATAACCACAGATTCTTGGGTGTAGAATATCCTAGCCAGAGATTATCACATACCATTCAATACTTACCCAAAGCCATCAAGACAAATTCCTGACATTCCACCCAGTCAAAGGGAAGCAGCAGCTCAAGAGATAAGAAAGCTGTCTCAAAAAAGAGTCATCCAGGCAGTTCCACCAGACCAAATAGGATATGGATTTTACTCAAGGTTCTTTTTAGTGCCAAAAAAGACAGTGGACTGGAGACCAATTTTGGATCTCAGCATTCTGAACAAATTTGTCAAGCAAACAAAATTCTGGATGGTCACGGTTCAGTCTATCCTGCCCTTCCTGGAGAAAGACAATTGAATGTGCTTAATAGATCTTCAGGATGCATACTACCACATAAAAATGGACAAATGCTCCAGACGATTTCTTCGCTTATGGCTGGGAACCAATTGTTACTAATTCCAGGAGCTGCCCTTTGGACTCTCTACAGCCCCCAGAGTGTTCACCAAATGCATGGCAGTGGTAACAGTTCACTTGAGACTGCAAGGATTCTGAGTGCTTCCGTACTTAGACGATTGTCTCCTTACTGCCCCTACCAAGCGTCTACTGGTTACAGCCTTAAACTACACTCTAAAACTATCAGAATACCTAAGAATCTCTATAAACAGGGAGAAATGCAAGCTGACTCCTTCCCAAACCTTGGGATTTATAGGAACAACTTTCGATACCCAGTCTTGCCTAGTCACTTTCAATACCTAGACTTGTTTAGTCACTTTCAGTACCCAGACTTGCCTAGTCTCCCTTCCAGATCACTGATTAGAAAGGCTGAGGTCCCAGCTCCAGGTGATACTCTCTCAAGACAAAGCTTCAGCATGGGCTGTCCTTCAACTTCTAGGATCAACGGCAGCATCAATTGCAATAGTGCCTGTAGCGAGACTACACATGAGGCTTCTTCAATGGCTCCTACTAACACAGTGGTCCCCTTTGCACCATCCTATGTCCTTTCAGATCCGCATAACAAAGTGATGCAAACAAGATTTAACTTGGTGGATGAAACCAGAAAAAAAGACCTATAGTCGCCCTTTCTCCCTATCTCAACCCAAGGCCATAGTGACCATGGACACTTCCCTGATAGGGTGGGGGAGGCAGTTTCAGGGAAAGATGGTCCAAGGCACTTGGTCAACCATGGAGGCCAGCCTGCATATCAGTTCTAGAACTGAGGGCAGTGCTTCTAGCATTGCAAGCATTCCAATCTGTCCTCCCAACAGGGACAATTTCTGTTCAGTCCGACAATATGTCAGTGGTCTGATACATCAACAAAGAAGGGGGAGCCAAGTTATATCCATTGTGTCGAGAGGCCATGAGATTTTGGCAATGGGCAATAGCTTCCAAACACTTTCTGATAGCAATGCAGATTCCTGGGAATTCAAACAGAGCAGATGTATCCTCCTGCCTCACGAGTGGTCCCTCAATTCAACCATAGCAGCAAAGATCTTTAGCCGCTGGGTCCAGCCTTGCTGCAACCTATTCGCCTCTCTAACAAATCACAAATGCAGCAGCTACTTTTCCATAATTCCGCCCCAGGGGGAGTCCCCGAGGGAATGCTCTAATACATGATTGGCCCATGGGACTTCTGTATGCTTTGCCTCCCCTTCCCCTGATCCCACAATTTCTAAAGAATGCCCTTCGGCTGAGAAGCAGAATAATGCTCATTGCACCCTAGTGGCCCCGACAAGTTTGGTTTCCATTCCTTTGGCCTCACCTACTATGCCAACCATGGATACTGGATCCAACGCCGGAACTGATCTTGCACCTGCAGGGGTTGATCCACCCAAACATATCCAGTCTGAAGCTAACAGCTTGGTTTCTCTACTTCCAGTAATTGCCAGGCAGAATAACCTTACCTCCCTGGTATGTAACATTCTTCTGGCTTCACATAAACCATCCACCAGGAAAATCTATCTTAGCAGGTGGAAGAGATTCCTTATTTGGTCCTGACAGAGAGAACTAGACCCTTGCTCAGCTCCTGTTAGTGTGGCTTTGGATTATTTGTTAGGTCTTCTTTATTCAGGAGCAGCAGCCTCCACCATTATAGTACATTTGGCTGCTATCTCAAACATCCATAACGGATTCCAAGACTCATCCTTAATCTCCCATCGTCTCTGTAAAACCTTCTTGAAAGGCGTCTTGCATATCAGACCACCCTTCAAAGAGCTGATCGAACTTTGGAGTTTAACACTAGTACTGCAATCCCTGACACAATCACATTTTGAGCCTGCTGCCACTTGTGATGTAAAAGTTTTATCCTAAAAATCACTATTTTTAGTAGCCATCACCTCAGCAAGATGCATATCCGAGCTTCAGGCCTTGTGCATAAAATGCCATTACATGGTCTTTCATAAGGATAGAGTATCATTCCAGACTAACCCTTCCTTTCTGCCCAAATTTATTTCAGAATTGGCAATTAACCAGATAGTTGAACTACCAGTCTTTTTTCCTAACTACTCATATAAAGGAGAATACTGCCTTCATTTGCTGGATGTACATAGACAATTATGATTTTATCTGGACAGAATTAAATAAGTATGTAAATCTCTGTTTCTAAAGTGACCTTAACTAAGTGGTTGAGAAATTGCATATCCTTTGTCTACCAACATAGAAAAATTCCTCTACCGAACAAAGTCAAAGCATACTCAACCAGATCAGTGGCGACTTCTGTTGCTTTTTATTCAAGGGCTTTAGTGGATGATATCTGTGCAACTGCAACTTGGGCTACCCCTCATACCATTATCACTCATTACAAATTGGATTTGGTCTCCAGGGGGAGAGCATCCTTTGGTTCAATGGTACTCAGGAACATTCTTCCATAAGGGCCTTCCAGGACATAAAGTAGCTAGGGACTCTGTCCCATCAGTAAGGAATGAATGAAGATTAACAACATCAGATAAAGAAGTTATGTTCTTACCATAATGTTCCATCTGTGTTGTTCATCTTCATTCATTCATTATGTTCCACCCTCCTTCCCCCTCCAAGGGACTCCTGGAGGTTCAGATTTGGTCCAAATCCCACATTAGGGGGCCTCCTCAGAAAAAGCCTCTGCTTTCTTTATCACGGGCAAACTTGATCTGAGGTAACAGAGAAAGGGGCACTATGGGTAAAGCTTAGCTCGAGAGTTTTTTGGCTGGCACCAGCTTGTTATAAGGCCGACTCGGTTCCAAGGATGGAACCGACACCCATCAGTAATGAATGAATGAAGATGAACAACACAGATAGAACGTTATGGTAAGAACATAATTTCTTTTTCCGTAATGTTGCTGTGCAAGAGTTAGTGAAAAGTACTATGTGAGTAAAGATATTGCTACACAATAGCGTGGAGTGAGTGATCATGACTTTACATTTCTCTTCTCTGTTCATCTGTAAGCAGCTGCATACAAAGCTGAGGGGCTCAAAAGCAGTCACTTTATTCTTTATTTTCAACAGTTAAGTAAGCAACTTGTTCAACAAGCATTGCCCATGCGTTGTCTTTTTTTTTTTTTTTTGGTGAGATATTTTGATATTTTGTTTAGCCAAGATACTGAGTTAACAGGTTTAAATACAAAACAGATTAGCTCACCCAGATTTCCACTTACCACAGCATTTCGGACTGCAGTTTTCATGGAAGGGTGTAATCTGAAGTGCTGAGGTATGTGTTGTCTGCTTGCCTTGGTGCAGCTTGCATATATTTGCTTATATATTTTTAGCAGGTACATGAGCTGGACCATTATAGCCCCTTTTCAGTCACAACCCAGCTACAGAATATAAACTGTACAATAAAAATGTTAATTACAAAATGAAGAAATAATTAATTACATAGTTCCCAAATGACAAATAACTAGATAGTACAACTTAACTGTAAGTAATACACTGTGAATTACTTAGGCAGTATATATTATATAGCAACTAAATTAGAAGACAAATAAGGGACTAGAGCATATATACAGTAATATTCAGATACATGCATACATTGTTCTGTTAAATGTCCGTCAAATAGCAGTATTAGTAATGCTCAGTACAATGTGCAGTATATGCTAGAATTTATCACAATTATTTACTTATATGGTATATAGTATACTTCAGCACTGTGGTAAGCAATATCCTCTTGGATTTAACAAAGGTGTACTGTAGCAGTATTGGAAAGAACAGGTAAAGTACAAAGAAAGGAAGTCAAGTTATGGACGCAAAGCATCTACATACAGACTGATGCAGCAGGAAGTGAAAGTAAGGAAAATATGTGTGGTACTTGGAAAGGAGTCCCAGATGGATAGTCCTAGATGGAAGAAAGCCCCGTTGACACAAACCAGGGAGCTAAGTGGATTAATGAGATTGGGAACAAAGGGGTCAGAGGATAAGAGTCCTGGAGAAATCTTTACCTGTGAGTAACTGATGTAATACCTTTCTCTGATCTATCTGGAAAAGCAGTAAATGAGCATGCCAATGAATAAAGTGATTCTAAGGTGAACTGGAAACTGAGCAACTTGTTTAATGGTTAAACATTGGTGTAGTCTTTTTTTTCCTCTTCCCACCAGCAATGAAATAACAGATGCAGTTCTGCATTGTTTACAGTTTTTGACTATTTTTGCCTGAGCTAAAGCAGATGATAGGAATGGAATACTCCATTAGAACTAGTAGCATGTCTTTGCTGATAGCTGCTCTCATGGATAGTTAGAAGTCAATAAACTGTATGGCATTTATAAAACATTGTTGTAACTTTATTACCTACATTGGGAATGTGTGTGTGGAGGAGGTCAGTGACGAGTCTAGCCAGACACTAGGATTTATTATAGTCTTAACAGTTTTTAGGGGGTCACCATTGAGACCACTAATGTTTCCGTTGAATTAGCATGAATTGAGGCACTTATCTGTTCAAACATCATTGCAATGGTTTTATTGAGGCTTATCTTTAGAACTTTATTCTCATAGGCTTAACATATGAGAGCCAGATGACAATATTATTAGCACATAGCAAGATATTAGTAGTTTTTAGAGTAATGTTGAGCGAACTAATATAGATTAAAAATAATAGTGGTCCAAAGACAGAACCTTGGAGGACATCAGATAATACTGGGTATAATGGGCTCTTGGTATAGGAGACAATAATTTTAAAGAAGCTATCATTCAGATAGTCACCAAACCATTTTTAATCAACTGTAAATTCAGCCATAATATGTGAATGATCTATAAAGTCAAAAGCTGTGGAGGTGTCCTTGAAAATGGCTGCTTTGAAATTTCTGCATTCACTGAACAGTACATTTTTTATAGGCTCATAGGATGATACTAGGCTACTGGCCCAGAGTTCCCTATAAGCCTAGCCAAGAATTTTGCCCATGTTCCCTCAAAGTCAGCACCTGTTTACCCTGTCCAGCAGAGACACAGGTGGGATCTCAGGGGTGTATTTTCTGTTTCCCATCCAGTCATCCAGGTTCCTCTTAAAGAGGGCTACAGAGGTACTCTGCTTGACATGGAGAGAGAGTCTATTCCACAAACAAGGGAGTCTTTGGGACACAGATATAGCCCACCAACAAGTTCTGGTAATGTCACAGACCAGTTTGTATGCTTGTTATTTCCCTGGAACGCTAATTCCACCTAAAACGTGGCTTCTCAGCGCTTCTGTGGATCCCTAGTGATATCTGCATTGCTTACTGTACTTATTTCCTTGCTTCGCTTGAAAGAAAGTTACTGTTTGTCGTTTTTGCATTTAAGTTACCTGTAACACATTGCACTTGTTACCTGGCACTTGCTCACTAAAGCAATTATAAGTCAGCACTAAAAATTAAAAGCACTACACCCTCGCTCCCCATTGGCCCTTGTTTTCAATTATAAAGGAATTCCCAATATTATTCTAGCATGTCCAAAGGTCAGTTGTCAGTCTCCTCTCCGGTCCAGCTGGTGAATATGGGAATCTTGAGGCAATGTTACAACTGCCTCATGTACACAGACAACCCTCTCCTCCTCCCAACAAATTCCAACACATGTGAGAGATGCAACCATATAGCCAAACTGGAGGCTAAGCTCTCTCAACTCAGTACTGGCATAACCAGTCAGGAGGAGAAGGAAACCACACTCACTACAATTCCAGTCTCACATAGACCTACCACGACAGCAAACCAAAAACATAATCACACAAAAACATACTCGGAGGCTCTAAATAAAGATCTGCCTAAGCAGCAGAGACCTCCAAAGCAGACACCCAAGCAACCGCTACCCCAAAACAAAACACGTGCAACACATATCTCACAAAGCCAGTGTGCCGAACAGTCACAGCCCTTAAGGCTAATTAACACACCTGATACACTTGTAATAGGTAACTCTATCATCAGGCACACTGACGTCCCGCTCACCAGGCTGAACAAGGAGAAGGTCACGGTGAGCAGCCTGTCTGGCGCTAGGATCCGCCACATAACACAAGCACTCAGGTCACTCCAAGGCAAGTACAAATATGACTCAGTCATTGTCCATGCTGGTGTGAATGACCTGAGACGTACCTCCCTGGACTACATGAAAAGAGACATAGAGGAGCTCTCTGAGCATGTAGCCCAGGCTGGTATGACCCTGACCTTGAGTAGCATCTTACCCTCACTGAGAATGATGCCACAATATGAAGACAAGATGATCAATTTCAACAATTGGCTTAAGTATTGGTGTCATTCAAAGGGGATCCAATGCCTGTCAGCTTGGGATGATATGCATGACAAGCCACGATGCTTTGCTAGGGACGGCTTGCACCTGTCACCCCTGGGCTTTCGGATATTGGCAAAGGCTCTTGCTACCCCCATAGTGCCTTTTTTAGGCAAGGCTCAAAAGACAAATCCACCTCCATAGGTATCACAAGGGATAAGAAACTAAGAGTAATGCTACTCAATGCCAGAAGTCTAAACCTCAAGATGCACGCACTCGAAACTCTCCTTAGCATGGAGAACATCGATATCTGTGCAGTAACAGAAACCTGGTTCAGGACTCCCGAGAGCACCTCAGCACTACCAGGTTATACCTCATATCATGCTTTTTGGCCCCAAAACTTGGACCGAACCACAAAAGGAGGGGGAGTATCGATATTCATCAAAGATACCCACACCTCCAGGTTGGTGGCAAAGCACGAAGCATCAGAGACTATCCATGTGCAACTAACAGTGGGTAAAACTGCCTTCCAGTTTATAGCCTGCTACAGACCACCCTCCCAAACCCAGGAACCCCACTCGGCCTTCCTGAGAACACTGGAAAATATGAAGGTCTCTCCGAACACCATTATATTGGGCGACTTCAACTACCCAAACATAGATTGGGAGCATTACTCTAGTTCCAACACCCTTGCCCAAAGGTTCCTTGAATTCATAAACTCAAATGCTATGGAACAACTTGTTACCACTCCCACAAGAGGGGAAAACATACTGGATCTGATCATCACCAACATGGGGACTCTATGCTCCAGACCAGAAGTGTATCCCTCACTGGTAAGATCAGACCATAAACTGATCTCACTGGATATTCACATCCCGACCCCACCCCCTGCCCAGAAAGCCACAGTGAAAAACTTCTCTAAAGCAAATTTCACACTCCTCAAAACCGAGGTGGAATCCTTCAAAGCCCCCAGGCCTTTGGAAAATACGGCCCAGACTGCAGAATCCTTTATAAATGCATTCTATGAACACCTTCAGGAATGCATGGATCATGCAATCCCAAATAAAACCAAGACCCAATCCTCCAAAGGCAGACGACCTGTCTGGTGGACCCCAGCCATAAACAAACTATACAATAGAAGGAGGAAGCTACTACATGATAGAGCAAAATCCCAAAAAGGGAAGGCATCTCTGATCAGTATTAGCAAAAAACTAAGGGCACTCATAAAATTGTCAAAGGCCAGCTTCAAGAGAAAAATTGCACAGGACACTAAGGATAATCACAAGGCTTTCTTTAGTTATGTTAGGAACCTGGGTGGGAATTCCCAGATATGCTCAGAATTAGTCCAAAATGACAAAAAATACACCAAACCCACAGACATTGCCAACATCCTAGCTGACAGGTTCAGCGCAAACTTCTCCCCCCCCTCCCCACCAAAAGGGCAAATATCTATCCCAGCAGAGTGCTGCCCCCCCTGACATCTCAGATGCTCAGGTGAGAGCCGCCCTCTCCAAAGCAAAAAACACAGCATCAGTGGGACCAGACGGTGTCCCAGGCTGCGTCCTACATGAACTCCAAGAAGAGCAAAACCCAAACATAAAACTACTGTTCAATCTTAGCCTTACTACAGGATATGTACCCAAAGAGTGGCGTACAGCAACAGTGGTCCCTCTCCACAAAGGTGGTGCCTCAATGGACCCTGGAAACTATTGCCCCATAAGCCTGACTAGCTTGGTCTGCAAAGCTATGGAAAGGATCATCATGGACCTCATAAATAAAGATATTGGGGACCTACAGACACTGGATCCTACCCAGTTCGGCTTTGTTAAGGGCAGATCCTGCCTCTTAAATCTGGTTGACTTCTTTGAAACAGTCACCAAGGCCATTGACAAAGGGAAGGTGGTCCACACAGCCTATCTGGACCTCGCAAAAGCCTTCGATACAATACCCCACTCGGGCATTATAGATAAGCTCACCAGCTTAAATATAAACCCCTATGTCACTAGATGGGTTGCAAACTGGCTCAAGGACAGAACCCACATGGTTAGAATTGCTGGAGCCATGTCAGACTCCAATCCAGTTACAAGTGGCGTCCCACAAGGCTCAGTCCTGGGACCTCTCTTGTTTGGTATATATTTCTCAGAGGTACAGGCCAACACGGAAGGACTGTGGCTGACCAAGTTCACAGATGACTGCAAACTGGGCACCATAATCGACTCTCCAGCCGACACAAGCATTCTCCAAAAGGGCCTCATAGAAACAAACAACTGGTGCCAGAGCCATGGCCTCAAGTTAAACGCCAAAAAGTGTATAGTCATCCCCTTTGGCAAAAACAAAGTGCCCACAAATTACCACATAGGTGGTAATCCATTAAGTACAGAAGAAGTAATTAGGGACCTGGGGACCCAAGTTGATAGCAATCTCTCATTTGGCAACCACATGGCCAAAGTGGTTAGAAAAACATTTTATATAGCCCACCTAATCATGAAGGGATTCACATCTAGATTAGGGGAGGTCATCGTGCCTCTTTACTCATCCCTCATCAGGCCCATAATCGAGTACAATGCCCCTTTTGGGATGTACCTTACCAAACACCTGCAGCAACTGGAAAGACCCCAAAAGTACCTCACCAAGAGGATCAAAGGGCTCAAACAGATGCCATATGCTGCCCGATTAAAGAAACTCCAGCTGTACTCAGTGGCATACCACCTGCTCAGAGGTGACCTGTGCCTGACGTATAAGGCCATGTCCAACCCAGAATTAAGGGACATGCTGCACCTCAAAAAATCCAAATCCCATCGAGCTACACGCTTGAGAGACTTGAACCTCAGCACTGAAATAAATAGGACATGCTGGAGGGACAGATTCATAACCCAGAGGCTCCCTTCACTCTGGAATAAAATCCCAGTCCAGGTTAGGCAGAGTCCCTCATTGATTCTCTTCAAGAGGAGTCTTGATGAGTGGATGGGAGATCGTAGGTTTATCCCGGGTATCACTTCTGTGTCACTGTTAGAGGCACAGTATACTAACCTCGAAAAAGGGCATAGCAAAATGAATTTAAAATGGGTGGCGAAAGCCAAACATACTCTGGCTAGGCTTATAAATGCCCTAGGGCAGATAGCCTAGTATGAACCTATGAACCTATGATGTCCAACAGCTCTGGGTTTGACATGGCCTTGTATGTTAAGCAGAGATCGCCTCTGAGTAGACGATATGCGACAGAGTATAGCTGGAGTTTTTTATTCGGTCAGCATAGGGCATCTGCTTTAGGCCTGTGATTCTTTTAGTGAAGTGCTTCTGCGGCCTTTCCAGTTGTTACAGATGTCTTGTGAGGTACATACCAAATGGGGCATTGTACTCTATGATGGGTCTAATGAGGGATGAGTACAGTGGGACAATGACCTCCTTTTTTCTGGATGAAATGCTCTTAGTGATGAGGTGTGTTACATAGAAGGATTTCCTGACTGTTGTGGCGATGTAGTTATCGAAGGTGAGACCACTGGCTACCTGTGTTCCTAAGTCTCTTATCACACTTTCGGTCTTTAGTGTACTGCCACCTATGTGGTAATTCATGGGTACATGTTTTTTCCCAAAGGGGATAACTGTACACTTCATGGCATTGAGCTTAAACCCATGGCTTTGGCACCAAGCATCTGTTTCTGTAAGGCCCTTTTGTAGAATATCTACATAATTTGGGGGTTCAGTAATGGCTCCCAGTTTGCAGTCATCTGCAAACTTTGTTAGCCAGAGTCCCTTAGTGTTGGCCTGTACTTTAGAGAAGTAGATGCCAAACAAGAGCGGTCCCAGGACTGAACCCTGACTTACTCCACTTGTCACTTGTCTGGAGCTAGATTTGGAGACGGCTACTTTTACAATGTGGGATCTGTCAGTAAGCCAGTTGGCAACCCATCGAGTGACATAGGGAATTGAGAAGCTGTTGCCTTTTCTAAACTTTTAGCAAGGGTGTGACAACAGTGCAATAAGTGTGAATTAGTCAGGTTTGGAATTAGAACTTTTTTGGGAACTGGGGTGACAAAGGTAATTTTCAAAAGTTATGGAAGTGAATAATGTGCTATTTTAGTGTAATCTGTTAATATGAAATACATATATATATATATATATATATATATATATATATATATATATATATATATATATATATATATATGCTTATTAGGGGCTGGTTACCCCTCATTTACATTATTATAAAACATTTGTTGTACTTTTGGCAGTGTTATACATTCCTTACATTTTTTTCTGTTTTTTAGTATAGTTGCACTCAGTGACTCACGAAAATCCTCATGTACCCTGCATGTGGGCCAAAAATACTTTTACTTTGTCCTTCACAATCTCTAATCTACCTTTGTTTTCTGAAGAGAGGCCTATAAAACAAGGTTTTGTGGTGCTCTTTCTGTAGTCCTAGTAATGTTTATGAACTTTGCTGTAAGCCATGTTGTACCAACTGAAACAGATCAGGAAATTGTTTATGAGGTTCAGGGATACTGCGTTGCATCCTACAACTCAGTTCATTACTCCTGTGCAGTGCTGTCGTCTCTGATTCCTGTTCCTCTAAAGGTGCACTCTGCTGATCAGCCTAAGTGGGTGTAGTTGCCTCTGCATTCCCTTTATTCTCATCATCATTATTCATTTTACATGTGTGAATACATATGACCCGCTCTGTATTCCATCAGCAATAAGTATTAAGAAATAACAGAGGGCAGATACATGTGAAAGTCTGCTCTTGTTCTGTCTCTCACTATCTCCCCCTCCTTCTTTAATTTTAAGTAACATCACAGAGCACTGTTGTGCACTCCATTTTCAGTTCTTAGTTTACTGAAGCCGCAGGTACCTCTAGAACCTTCTATAACTTCAACAATGCTTCTGTGAATGTCTGGGTTTCTTTTTTTTTTTTTTTTTTTTTTTCTTAAAACCAAAGTAAAACAGGGCTTCATTATGGGGTGTCTATAATCATGCCACCAAACAATTTAAAAAGTTTTCAGATTAGTTGAAAGTTCTCCAGGTTGTTATCCTAGTCTGTTTACTGTCATAAAGGCTGCTGTATTCTAGGATTTGAGAGATGATCCCCTTTGCCTTTGATGTAGCTACATTTGTTGCTTTTTAGGAAAATAGCTATGCAGTTAAGGTTATCTGATTACACACAGCAGTGTGTAATACAAAGTAACTCAGTGATAGATATACTTTTAATGAGTAGGATGAAATGTGTCAATTATTTCCAGTAATGTGAGTAGTAACCATTTTTATGATATTTCACTCTTGCAGCCCTTCTATGTGAGCTGCCAAGTAGGCTTGTAATGCTCTAATACAGAATTTTCTTAGCATAATAAAAAGCAGTGAGTGTGTGTGTGTGTGTGTGTGTGTGTGTGTGTGTGTGTGTGTGTGTGTGTGTGTGTGTGTGTGTGTGTGTGTGTTTGTGCATGCCTGCTACAGAGAGCGAGAGAGAGAGAGGCAAAAACTAACAAAAATAAGCAGACAAATCTGTCACAGGAAATTTCCTATCTTGGGTTACGTCAACCACTTCATCTAATCTCACTAGACCTTCACCTAATACCAGGAAAACTGAGGTCTGCCCTGCCAAAGGAATTACGTGTAGGAAGCTCCATGACTGCAGCCATTCTAGTGTATAAAATAGTCACAGATAAACCTGCAGACAGAACAAAACTATTTTAAGCATAATGATACATTTTTTATTCAAGGATAAACTTTCTAAATTTGCCATCATGTAGACTGGAGAAAACACTAGAATAAGTGGGACATGCTGTTAAAAATGTCCTACACATTTATTAATGATTTTTAACAGAAGGACTGAAACATGGAAGGGGATTGTTTAGCTCTTGGTTGGTGAGTGTTTGACTATTATACTCCCCGAGTCACTCATTCATTCCCTGGGGGCAAGGGGCGAGCATACTGAGATCAGTGCTGTCATTAAAAAGGAAGATTGTTTGTTTTTGTTTTTTTTTTCTATTTATTCCCTAAACCTATGGTGCATGCCTAATTACCTGCTCTTAGGTTTGGTATGCATCCCTGAGTGTGTGTCATTCACGTCTGCAACTGATATAACCCTTTATGACAGCCCTGCCCTCCTTGAAGTCAGTGCAAGAGGTGGTCTCTCTTCTCCACCAGGATTCTACCATGGGACTATGCCCCCTGGGGTGGCACCTTATACACACACCCTCCACCAAAAAGAGGAAAACCAGCTGAACCACATCATTCCTCCCTTCAAACTAGCTCCAACAGGTGGATGAACCTTAAATGAATTTGGGTAATCTGGGTCGTAGCCAGGACTTTACCTCTCTATAGCAGTACAGCTGGCTGAATGTCTCTCTCTAGATGTATTTCCCTACTCATGTGGCTTTGATCATACAAAGATAAAGTTCCAGTGGAATGGAGCATACTTCATTCTTGTTCTACTAGCAGTGCAGCAAATCCCTAAGCATCTCTTGTAACACACCAACTGCAAGGATAACCATGAACGAGAGGAGTGATGGAAATAAGCAGGTGATGGCAATTTCAAGAAAGGAGAGCTTCCTGATGTTCCACTTGCAGTACACACTTCAGATTTCTGCTATTATATGTTCCTAGTGGGAGCCAGCATTTGGCACTGGCATCAGTACGTAGTTTCTGCTTTCCCAGTTCCAGCGTTAGTGTGGTACCCTGGTGCCAGCATGTAACTCTATGGCAATGTACATTCTACACAGTTTACACTCCATTGTTCGTTCGTCTAAAGTAATACAACATGATAGTTAACATCTGATACTAAAGGGGAGGAGCACAAGTTAAATGAACGTATCTGCAAAGCCACGTGTCACATAACAACCTTCTTACTCCTACTTACTCTTGTAAGTGCCATAGACGAAACGTGTCACATGACAACCTTCTTACTCCTACTTACTCTTGTAAGTGCCATAGACTAAACGTGTCACATGACAACCTTCTTACTCCTACTAACTCTTGGAAAATGCCACAGACTAAACACATTTCATGCCTGCAAAGTTGTCATGGCTATTGTCTCTATTAGTGCAACAGTGAAATTACTTTTTCCCTGAAATCGTTTTAGTCCCTGCAGTGTAGTGGCTACAGGTTTAAACAGTACCCTCTCCTCAAGACATAGTGTTTCACAAACACCATTATATGCATTGAAAGATAATGAGCTACATGTGTATAAGCCTTCCATTCCAGTCAGACAGAACTCTGTGCCGTAAACTGTAACAGCCAAACCAATCTCATAGATTAACATTAGCCCTGTTTAATGCAGGAAACAACTCCTGTCCTACATCAAAACAGCCCATAGGTCTCAACCTCTTAAGAAGCCAGCATGGAACACAGATGCTAGTAATATGTGACAGACTGTCACAATGTGGAGCATCCTGTTTTCACACTGCACAAAAATGTACCATTTCCATGGGACCTGGTTCAAGTGGGCTTTCTGACGAAGTATTAAGTTACTGAATACTATACATTTGTAAAGTTCACTAAGAAGCCCACGTTAATAAAACAAAGTCAGCAGAAACCATTGAGAAAATGCAATATACTCAGTAGAAAATAGCTATATAACAGTATTCAAGTGCAACTATTAAAAAACATGCTCTTCAGCACCTGTTTTTCCAACCCCTCCACATCTTCTCCCAACTAAATCAGTTAAGTCAACCAGTCAAGGACAAATCAAAGCAGAATCAGGGACAAATCAAGAATTAATCAGGGTGCTTTTAAAATATTTCTACCATTACCTTGAGACATTGACAGAATAAGAGAATGTGAATTGATACACACTTTCTGAAATAAAAAAAGTCTATACTTTGCTATTAATGCACCACCATTTCTCCAAAAGTCACCAGCCTAGCTCTCAACCAGTCATGGACAAATCCAGAAATAATCAGGGACACTTAGAATACTATTACTATTAACCTGAGATATTGACAGAATAGAGAATGTGAATTAATATACATTTTCTGAAATAAGTTTATAATTCTAATTCTTGCCATTTGTTAAGTGTAATTCACCATATTTTCTCCAAAAGTCACCACTTTTAGTAGGGATTAAAGGGGACAGAGTTAATATTAGCATTTCTGAAGGATATGAAGTCTGAACTCAAATGTCTATCATTACTTAGTGACTTCAATCCTCAATTAGTTGTCAGAAAACCACAAATTTTATGAGGAACAGACCAAAAATGTGTTGCACAAATCTGGACATTCTGCAAACATCTAGACAGTTGAGAGCTACGAGTCCCTGGTTTACATGGTGATGCCAGTCTTTGCCCATACATTAAAACATGGTAGCACACAATATACATGGAAATAAAAGCCATATGAGTAGCTTTGCATCATATTCTGGTATCTATATTCAGGATGTCTGTAATAGCTTTTAATATGCAGTGTCTATAAGCAAATGTAAGCAATTCACTGGCACTTTTATGCAGCGCGACTGCACATTGTAGAAGGCAACTACACTGGTTAACAACTTCATGAATAATATATGGACTTGACAGGAATGTTCAAATGAATCTTCCTCAGCTCAAGAAACACGATCCAGGATGCCATGCAGGTGAAGACCTTTTTGCCCACCATAAATCCTTTGATGGTCACTGGTATGAAAACTGCAGCATGTGATTGGCTACATTTTATTTCTCCTGATTGGCTGCCTTTGCAGTTACTTGAAAGTCTCGCATACAGCGATGCCAAGTAGCTGTAATTGTGATATACGAGCCAACCAAAAATTGCAAAGTCGAGCCACCACTGTTCAATACGGAGCAGCGGAAAAGTGGGCTAATTGAATCAGAAATGCAGAGTGTTTTGCACAATCTGGGGCACTTGGCTGCTCAGGAACAGCCAGCTACTCAATATTATCTTATACTTTTTTTGGACAATGTCACAAGCAGTATAACGTTCAACAAATTAACACTGTCCTGTGTGTGGCTTACAAGGTGCTCTCCACCATAATATTTTTGGCCTCCATTTTGTGAATGTAAAAAATGAGTATAATAACGAGGCAACAAATTATCATACATTTAAAATGGAACATAAAAAAAAACTGAACACTATACCTACATATAGAAGAAAAATTATGACTTAATAGTCATCATAAAAAGGAAATTACATATCATGTAAACAAAGAATACTGCAATATATAATGCTGTTAAAGGATCTACCCTATTTAATCAATGGAGCACTAACGCAGTCCTAGCATATAAAAAAAAATCTTTATCTACAGAAATTGCTTAAGATCCCAACACAGTGAAGGCTGGCTTTTCTTAACACTCTGACACTGTGCTATATCTAGTAATCATAATAGATGTGGTAGAGAATGTGCTGTTAGGTAGATAAATGTTATGCTAACTAAGACCAGGAGAATAAAGGATCCCAAATTAATTATGTTACTCTCCATCTTTGTAGCAGAAGGGAGGGTTAATTCTCTTACATATTCAGATATTCAAAACTGATCACATACTTAATGTAATAATAGTCTTGAAAAAATGTACAAAGTCATTATACTAGATAAAGATAGTTAAAATATATAATGTATTATTTTTATTAATCCTTTGTTGACCAGGTTAGTGGTCTCTTTTCAGGGGAGAACTAGGGTGGTAATTCCTCTGCTAGGAGAAATGTTGTCAGTTAATTAGGGAACTTTCATTACTCTTTTCTGTGGGTACCACGGGATCTTTTGCATCCACCTGAGCTACCACCAACTGAAGCAGGTGGGACTTCTGTTTAACATTTCATCTGAAGGATGACTCATTTAAGGGTGCAGCACCCCCCTACACTGCAGTGTCAGCAATCTAATCACCTGTAGTGGGAATAGAACTCGCAGTCTTCTAGTCTTCCAGCACCATAGGTGAGTGTGCTACTTGTTGCACTACTGACACTGCGCTAATATGCTGTTAAGACTAGAACTCACAGTCTTCTAGTCTTCCAGCATCAAAGGTGAGTGTGCTACTTGTTGCACTACTGACACTGCGCTAATATACTGTTAAGACTAGAACTCACAGTCTTCTAGTCTTCCAGCACCAAAGGTGAGTGTGCTACTTGTTGCACCACTGACACTGTGCTAATATGCTGTTAAGACTAGAACTCGCAGTCTTCTAGTCTTTCAGCACTAAAGGTGAGTGTGCTACTTGTTGCACCACTGACACTGCGCTAATATACTGTTAAGACTAGAACTCACAGTCTTCTAGTCTTCCAGCACCAAAGGTGAGTGTGCTACTTGTTGCATCACTGACACTGCGCTAATATGCTGTTAAGACTAGAACTCGCAGTCTTCTAGTCTTCCAGCACTAAAGGTGAGTCTGTTACTTGTTGCACCACTGACACTGCGCTAATATACTGTTAAGACTAGAACTCGCAGTCTTCTAGTCTTCCAGCACCAAAGGTGAGTGTGCTACTTGTTGCATCACTGACACTGCGCTAATATGCTGTTAAGACTAGAACTCGCAGTCTTCTAGTCTTCCAGCACTAAAGGTGAGTCTGTTACTTGTTGCACCACTGACACTGCGCTAATATACTGTTAAGACTAGAACTCGCAGTCTTCTAGTCTTCCAGCACCAAAGGTGAGTGTGCTACTTGTTGCACCACTGACACTGCGCTAATATGCTGTTAAGACCTGGAGGATAAATGGCACCAACATTAATTGCCTACATCTTTTATTTATTGTCAAAAATGGAAACAATTTCAGTTTTTGTTTTTGTTTTGTTTAATTTCTTTGTGTTTGGTCAGATAAAAATTGTGTACTATTATGTGTCAGAATATGTTTCAAAAGGACACTTCTGTGCGTGTGGCAATGTATAATACTCAAGTGTAAAGAAATAAGTTGAAATAAGTTACTTCTAGCTATATGTATTTTAATCCACATAAAATATGTTGCAGGTGCATTCAGCCATTTAAACTACCCCTACCGAAACATCAGTCAATAAATTATGTATCGCAAAGGTTTTACAAGAGTTGACTGAAGCAAAAACATTTTTAAAAATGAAAGAACAAAATCCTATGAGTTTAACAGAACAAAATGAGGACTGATGTTTATGAAATGGTAAATTATGGGGCTATTAGTTTACATTGTCTGTACCTAAATATACAGTGTTTTAAGAATATCTGAAAACACCTATCACTTTTCAAAACGTGCCAGTATTTCTATATCACATTTTTTACCATAAAGCTATCCAGCCCATTGCTTGTGATAGTCCAAAGATGATATGGATTATCATGTTTTGAAATAGTATGTTGGCCAATAAATCTGCTCTAGAACATGAATTCACCCTGACGTGAGCCTGATAGGTCAGAAATTCATTACAACCTCTACACACAAATCTGTCATGAAGAGACTGTGCTTCCTCCTGATAACACTGTGTCCAGAATTCAGTTTTAATTGTGTAAACTGGGAAACAGAATGTTCTGTAAAACATGTCATGGATGGAATGAGATCCTTGTAGAAAAGAGTTTTTAATAAAATGCTTATAATAAAGGGAGGTTTCCACTGGGCCATTAAGTAACTTAGTGATGGGAGCATCCAAAGCATCAAGAAATTAGCAGTAAGTAAGAAACCACAACCTTTGTATTGAACTTACCTTTCAGAAATATCACAAATTCACGAATCTAAGCTATCTTACCATAGCAACCAACAATCATTTAGGTAACATGTTCACATCACTATGTGTAATAAATACATTAGCATTATAAATAAAAAAGTTTTTCAAAATAACCCAGGAACAGATCAGCAGAAAAGGGGCCAAATGAAGCCCCCATAGTGTCCATTAGCTGGTGGTAACAATCTTCATGAACATGCAAACACTGAATTTCAACACAAATAGTAAAAAAAAAAACATGAAAATTAGAATGATAAGGAGTAAAATATCTAACAGCTTCCATACCAGCCTCATGAAGTATAGATGTGTGCCATGATTGGCCATCCAGTGGGAATAAATGCAGAGATGAATCTATAAAGATGTCATTAAACATGTCAAGAAACCATGCCTTTTGGCTTTTCCCGGTTAGGGGTCGCCACAGCGGAACTCCAGTTCGCTAATGATTGGCAGTGGATTTTTACAGTGCCGAGTTGCCAGCCGGATGCCCAACCTTCAAAGAAGGTACACCCACACATGCATGCACCTACCTGCATGTCTTTAACGTCACTCGACTGTGGGAAGGACTTGCAGATGCCACACAGAAGGAGCTCCAGCTGAGAATCGAATGGAAGAACCTCTTGCTGTGAGGCGACAATGCTAACCGCTGCACCACCGTGGCCTACCATGTCAAGAAACCATGTAGTGATTAAAACCTCTGATATAAAGAAGTTATGTACTCACCATAATGTTCCATGTTTGTTGTCCAGCATCTCACCTTCAGTCTTTCTGTTTGGGTTCGGCTCTGACTCGGCCTATACTAAAGCTTGAGAGCTCCTACTGGCTCGAGGCTGAGTCCTATTCCATGGTGCTTAGCGGCTATTCCCCAGGTCTCTTTGAGAAGGAAGTTTCCTATGATATGTACAATATCCAAAAGGATAATATCTGAAAACATATTGTCAAAATGATTAATAAGAAAAGGCAAGAAGGGAATCAGACCTTATCTGCCAATTTCTGAGAAAAATTCCTCTAGATACTCCAGGAGGGGGATGGCTGGGAGGGATGCAAGACTCAAGGCAAGATACTGGACAACAAACATGGATACGTTATGGTGAGTACATGACTTCTTTATGTTATGTTGTCCCATCTTGCCTTCAGTCTTGCTGTTTGGGACAGAGTCCCCAGCACCTTTTTCTTGGGTGGCTCAAGGGAATAAACTCCTCAGGACAGTGGAACCAAAGGATGCCCTGTTCCGGGAGGCCACATCTACTTTGTAATGGGTAATAAAGGTATGAGGGTTAACCCCTGTAGCAGCAGCACAAATTGAATCCAGTGGAAGTCTGGATTGAAAGGCAATGGAAGTAGATACTGCTCTAGTTGAATGCCCTTTAATTTTCCCTGGTGGCTCCTTATTGTGGGAATCATAGACATATGTGATGGTTAAAGTAAGCCATTTAGGCAAAGTAACTTTTGAGATTGCCAAACCTTTTTTATTTTCTGAATAGGAGACAAACAATTGGTCTGACTTTCTAAATTGTGTGGTCCTCTACAAGTAAAAACGTAACTGTTTATGTACATCCAGTTGGTGGAGGTTATACTCTGCCTTGTTGCCATAGTTTGGAAAAAACACTGGTAATTCTATATTCTGGTTTAAATTGGCTTGAGGACAAACTTTTGGTAAGAAGGAAGGATTTGTTCTGAGGGAAACTCTATCTTTATGGAAGATCAAATAAGGTGGATGGATAGACAAGGCTTGTAACTCTGACACTCTCCTGGCTGAAGTAATTGCTGTCAGGAAGAGTGTTTTCCAAGATAAAAATTTTAATGAACAAGATAATGCTGGTTCGAAAGGGGGCAGAATCAAAAATGATAATACTAGGTTGAGGTCCCAAGGAGGATCTCTGAAGGGAGGTCTTAACAGAAAGATACCTTTTAGGAAGGCTTTGCATAGTCTATGAGACATTAGACTAGATCCTGATTCTCCCACATGATAATTAGAAATAGCAGCTAATTGAACTCGGACAGTGGCTGCCACTGCCCTATGATTAAAGGTTTCTGTTAGAAATTCCAGGATTACAGGTATAGATGCTGTAAAAGGATCTATATGTCTTTTGTCAGCTCAACAAGAGAACCTCTTCCATTTGCTTGCATAGAGATTCCTAGTCGTCTGCTTGTGCGAAGAGACTAGAATGTGATGAACTGCAGGGGACAATTCCAGAAGCCTGGCTAAGAGCGGAAGTGGAGCAGACAAGTTGTCAACTTGAGGGTGTGGAGTGTAGGATGAAGCGTTCCTGACTGATGCATCAGAAGATCTGGCACTGGGTCCAGGATCCATGGGTCCTTCTGAAGGTAGGGTCAAAGGAAGGGGAACCAAATCTGATGAGGCCAGAATGGCGCAATGAGAATTAACCTGTGACTCAACAACTTTGCTTTCTGTATGACCTTTGGAATCAAGCAAAACTGGGGAAAGGCATAAAGAAGACCCAGGGGCCAATTGTAAATCAGTGCATCCCTCGGTGACTCCCCCAGAGGGGAAATTAGGGCAAAGTAGTTGCTGCATTTGGAATTGAAGGGAGTGGCAAAAAGGTCACAGCAAGGCTGGCCCCATTTGCGAAACATTTGATTCCCAACTTCCTGATTGAGGGACCACTTGTGAGGCATGAGAATCGCTCTGCTTAGCCTGTCTGCTATAATGTTGGAATTCCCTGGGATATGCATTGCTGTCAGAAAGCATTAGAAGATATTGCCCATTGCCATACTCTCTGTGCCTCCCGACATAGAGGGTAGGACCTAGTTCACCCCTGTTTGTTGATGTACCAAACCAATGACATATTGTCTGTCTGAATTGCAATAGTCCCCGTGGGAAGACAGTCCTGAAGTGCTTGCAACACTAGAAGCATGGCCCTCATCTCTAGGACATTGATATGCAAATGGTACTCCTGATCTTTCCAAACTCCTTGGACAGTCTGTCCCAGATAATGCCCCCCCACCCTATCTGGGACACATCCGTGGTTACTGTAGCGATAGGCTGAGGAAGTACAAATGGTCTGCCCATTGTTACCTGAGTGGACCAAACCCACCAAAGTAGGTCCCTCTTGCAAGAGTGAGTTATGAAAATTTCGTGAGACATGGGTAACTCCCGCATGGACCATTGGGTGAAGAGTAGCCACTGCAGTATTCTCATGTGAAGTCATGCCATGGGAAGTAGTGTTATCATTGCTGCCATAGAGCCTAGAACTTTCAGCACAAATCTTGCCTGTACTCTATTCTTGTTGAGTAAAATAATCACTTGACTGTGTAGCGTCTGTATCCTTTCTTGAGGTAGCCTTGCCAATATCTCATTTGTATTTAAATCTGCACCAATGAATGTAATATGCTGTGATGGCAACAAGGCAGATTTTTCTGTATTTATAGTAATGCCTAGTTTTGAGAAGAGATGGATGGTGTAGTCTCTTGCTTTGATCAGTAGTTGCTTGTTGGTGGCAGTTAGGAGCCAGTTCTCTAAGTATGGAAACACCTGGAATCCTTGGTGTCTCAGATGAGCCATGACTGCTGCCATGTATTTGGCAAACACCTTGGGGGCTGTGGTGAGTCTAAAGGGCAAAGCTCTGAACTGGTAATGACTGGCTCTCAGCCAGAAACGTAGAAATCTTCTTGAGCACCTATCAATCTTTATGCGGTAGTACACGTCCTGAAGATCTTGTCTTTTCCCAGAAACGGGAGTATAGACTGCAGTGTCATCATCTGGAATTTTGACGTTTTCACTGACTTGTTTAGTCTGCTGAGATCCAATATGGGTCTCCAGTCCCCTGTCTTTTTTGGAACTAAAAAGAACCTTGAGTAAATTCTGGATTCTATTTGGTCTGCGGGGACTTCTTGGATGACTCTTTTTTTCTAGCAACTTTTGTATTTCTAGTGTTGCTTGATCCCTTTGACTGGGGGGAATGTCTGGGATAGACTTTGGTAGCTGTGGAAGGGGATATTGTATCCTCTGGATATAATGGACTGTACCCATTTGTCTTGAGTCAAACTCAGCCAGGTTTCTGGGTACAGTGATATTCTCCCTCTGACTGCCTCCAGAGATGGACAGGCAGGCCTCCTTTCAGGAGCACTGGAAGGGCCTACCAGAGAACATATCTCTGTCACCCTGATTTTGCAGACCCCCTCTGCCATGTGGACGGCATCTTCCATTGTTTCCCCCTTTGACCCTGGGGGAAGGATCACCATGAGTGTCAGATAAGGCTCCTTTGGATTTACGAAACCACATTTTTCCACCCTTTTGACCTTTAGGATAAGGTCTGGTAGGGGTGGAAAAATAGACTCCAATGGCAGACAGAGTCTTATCATCTTGTTGGTTCCTGGTAAGAGTTTCCTTTACTTTAGGCCTGAACAATGATGAGCCATCAAAGGGAGTGTCAATAAAGGAAGAACAGAAGGGTTTGGCAAACTCACAAAGGTGCATCCAGGAATGTCTATGAAGAGCTATTCCAGTGCCTGCTGCCCTGCTCGCTCCATCGGCTGCATAAGATATGAGCCGCATGGAGGAGTTAAATATGGAAGTTAAGGTTGCAAGCTGGGAGTTAACCTTATCAGATAAGTCCTGGGGTGTAGCACCTTGCAGAGTATCTCCTAGTTCTTATAGGAGATCCCTCTGAAGTCGCGTGAAATGTTACAAATAATTCAGCGACTGTAAAGTAAAGGCCACTGAGGAGAACATATGCTTCCCATATCTGTCCATCGTATGAGAATCCTTGTTCAGTGGATGAACTGATACAGATGTTTCAGCTAACTCCTTTTTTGTGGCTGCTGTCACCACCATTGCATCTACAGGAACCCCTTTAGTTAAATACTGCCTATCTTCCGGGGCCATAATGAACTTTATTAGGCTTCCACAAAACGGGGTCCACTGAGTCTGGAGAGTCCCACACCTTTCTTCTCACCAAACCCAGGATAGGGTCAAAAGGTGGAGACATGCAAGAGGTGAAGGGGCGATAGCCAAATACCTCCAGGTATATCGATTCATCTTCAGAAGGGGGAAAGGGACTTCCAGCCACCTCCTCTGTTTAAGGATCTCCAGGATGTCTGAAAAAGAGACCGCCTTAGAGGGTGACCTTGGGGACCCTTCTGAATCCTCTAAGTCGGTATCAGAATTGACAGACTCAGGGGAGTCTATGTGCTTCCTCTTACACTGTCTCTTCTGAGGGACCTCTTCAGGGGGATGTTCCGGGGAGGTATCGGAAGAGGAGGATCCACCCATTGTGGCTTCCTGGGGCACTGGCTCTCTACTCTGTGGGTTATGGAGAGGTAATGAAGAGGTATACACCGGTCCCTTAGGGTGAAGAGAGACTGGAGCAGAAGGTGGAGCAGACTCAGTTGAGAGGACACTCTACATCACCTTGAAGGCACCAAGGTCCTGGGTCAAAATAGATTTTGGCCCCGAGAGACCAGGAGATCTTCTCGGCACCAAGGAGGGTGGCTTCAAGACAGATGTGGGAGCCGAACTCACCTGAGCTGTGGCGCCGAGTGGGAGAGCCAGTTCTGACAGGAGTCTGACTCGACTCTCCCCCCGGAGCTGATTAGGGAGTGTCGGCCCCCAGGTCCCTCGATGGAGGAAAGCATAGAGGAAACTGGAGCAGATGTTGGAGCTGAGATACAGTGGCAGCTGGTGACTTCAAATCAAAGGGGGGCTGCAGGAGACAGCTGAATAGGTGGGGTCAATGGGAAGGGGTGCGGCCAACTAGAAAGGGGAGAAGCTATGCTCAAAACCACAAAAACTAACTAAATACACTGCTGTGGGTGCCAAACCATCATTATGAGAGTCCAATCAAGACAAAATGAAGTGTAGAAGAATAAAAAATATTTCAATGCTTTGGCTGCATGACAGCTTACTTAATATCTAGATGGAAACAAAAAGGTTGTGAGGCATGAAAAAATAAATTACTTTTTTAAATACATTAATGGAATGCCAGTCAAAATCAAGTATAAGAAAAACAAGCAGCACTCAACTCAAACCACTTCTTGCACTGCAGTTCTAATTTATATTCAGCTTTATTAAAGTACCAAGTAACATGCTGAAAGTAGAAATCTCTGAAGCTCCCACTTGTAAAAATGTTCCTTATCCAAAAAAGGACCTGCTGCCTGACAACTATCTACTTGTTTCATAGGGAAAACATGATTAAAGTAAAAAATGAAAAGCAAACAAGAAATAAGCTCAAGATGCATTGCTTAAAAGGATTACTGTACAGGTTATGGACCACACGATTGGCATTCTGTTTAGTTTACGGGTAATGCCTGCAGAGATGACTGGAAGTCTCCAAGTGTAATGAGCTTCTTAAAATAATCTAATCCTGTCCTTTATTACAAATACTGTCATATGCATTTCAATACCCAAGGCTTATACATTATCTAGTTAAGTATTCTCTACATGGCAACAACAGAAAGGCTTTCAATGTTGGCAATTCTTTAACTGTATGCCTATTAAAGCTTACTTGCATCTTACAATCTCAGCCAAGCTTACCTAATGGTCATTAAAGTATTGCTACTTAAACACAGAGCAACAGGCACTTTGAGTAATAAGCATAAATCAACAGTACAAAAAATATGACAGAAACCAGACCATTCTGCAAAAATCAAGGACAGATGAAAAGCCACGCTAGTACTTGTGTCTATCTTGGATAGGGGGGATACTCTGCACATTTACACTGCATAACTACTCCTTGCCTTGCTTTGACACTTCCAGAATCACTACATGGGGGAGTGGGGTGCAACAAGTATGTCACAATTTGAAATGCCTCTGGCTGACTGTGATGACCCTGACATTTGTCATACCTCTCAACCTCAGAGCAAGAAATCTGGACAAAGCCATACAAAGTAGTGGGACAAAGGCCCAAAAATAATGACAATTTTTAAAATATTGCTCTTATAAACTTAGAAAGATAATAGAATAGGTCTTGCATTAGTATGAATTTTCTGAATGGTATGAAATCTGAAACTCAAATGTCTGTCATTATTTTCTAACTTCAGTCTTTAATGATTTGTCACTAATTTGCCAAAAAAAACACAATTTTATGAAAAATGGACCAAAAATGTGATGTAAAAATATAAAATAGCCACACAATACAGCTGGGAACCTGTCAAAGAAGGGACACTTTAATATTAGTACTGCTAACTTGAGCAGCTGACAAAATAAAAGAATCTACATGCATTTCTGAAATAAAAGTAATCTATAACGCTAATTATTACATTTATTTCTTAATTGTAAACCCTCCATGTTTTCTTCCAAAATTGCTATTTTGCGGAGGGATTATTAGGGGAAGAGCAACATTTTGAGACTAAATCAGGGACAGTTGAGAGGTTTGGCTGTGCCTAATTCTGTAAAGCAATTTATTTGCATGTACCTCTCAACCTGTTAATGCAATAAATCTGGACAAGGCCAAATATATTGGGGGAACATACTAAAACTTTGCTCTTGTATAAACTGAGACAGTTGATAGAACAACGGGTCTTACTTTAGCATGCATTTTTCTGAAGGTTATGAAGTCTGAAACTCAGTGTGTCATTGTTTAGTGACTTAATTCCTAAATGATTTGCCAGAAAACCACAAATTTTATGAGGAACAAACCAAAAATAAGAAGCAAAAATCTATTCATTCTTTGAAAATCTGGACAGTTGGGAGGTATAGTTCAGCTGGGGCTGTATAAGTTTGTTGCCCTTCCCCTCACAAAATCATGGTCGAATGGAGCCTCCCCCTGCAGCCATTCCAATGATCCATTACTTGGCTATTTCACTCTATTTACCATAAACACTAATGTGCATACTGATTTACTTCTATGATGATTTGGACTTCATTTGAAAGTTTTATTTTGCATTTTACAGCACAAACACTAAGACATCTGCTAAACAAACTTAGCATTAAAACTTCTCTGCCCTTTAAACTCACATTCATTGAAACAGCATTGAAACCCACATTCAAAGAAAATGCATTTTACCAGTGGCAGATAAAGATTAATTCTGGGCTGTTTTCAAATCATAGGCCCCTTGCATATGAAACATACATGTGCTCTTTGATACACCTTCCTATTGTTTTGAACATTTTTCCAGTAAACAATGAAACAAAACGCATGCACCAATAATGACAAAACTGCCCAATTCAGAATATTTCCTTCATAAAAGTCTACTCAAACTTCTACAGTCCACCATTATCAGTAAATATGCACAATCTCTGAAGAAGTAAAAAATTCATCTAAATAATTCCACATTAAATAAATCTGTAACTAATGAAGAGGTTGCTGCTAGCAAACACCTTTATATTTCATGGTTTCATCGAAAAATAAAGTGTCTGATGCCCCTGAGGAATAAATTGCCTATATTACATTAAAAATAAACAAGTGATATTGCAATAGGAAATGGATGGCAAACTGATAACAGGCTCATAGTTAGTATCTTAACTTTTTCAGTACGGCAGCATTCACCCCTTGTGGGAGTAGAACCAACAACCTTTTGCATCAAAAGGAAGCACACAACCTGTTGTGCTATTAACAATGCAAGCTGGCTTAGCATAAGCAGCACTAAACTTCTCTTCCCCTGCAACTCTCAGCTCCTTGTAAAATCTACTCAATACTCAACTGCATCTCAACTTCGCAGCACAAAAAATCTGGAAAAAGCCAAAGTTATGGGGGGGGGGGTCAAACGGCCAAAAACCAGGGACACATTAAACATTGCTTGTATAATCTTGGAATAAAATGCTGTGTTACCACCATACATTTTACTGCTAAGGTCCCTGTGCAAAAGAGTCAACATACCACTATGCCAAATCACCTGCTTTGTGAAAGAAAAATGCTGTGTTACCACCATACATTTTACTGCCAAGGTCCCTGTGCAAAACAGTCAGAGCAACATACCACTACGCCAAATCAGCTGCTTTGTGAAAGAGAGGAAGACTGAAACTTAAATGGCTATAATTTAATGAATTCAGTCTCACCATAGCTGTCAACCTCTTAGCACAAAACACCTGGACAAAACCAGTAATGAGGGAATACAGCCCTCAGACATATTCAGTGAATTCAGTTCTTGCCATAGTTGTCAACCTTAGCACAAAAAACCTGGACAAAGCCAATAATGGGGTAATACGGTCCCAAAAGTGTTACAATGTATTTTCTGAAGGACATGAAGTCTGAAATTCAAATGCCTGTCAATTTTACTTCTGATGGAACAAAAACAATTTTCAGCAGAGGCCCAGGGAGAAATACTGCAGACACGTCTTTGTAAAATGGCAGGACACCAGAGCAAATCCACACAAACACAGGGATGAGATGTAGACTCCACACAGAAGGCACCCCAGCCAAGAATCAAACCAGAAAACATATAGCTGTGAAGCAACAATGCTACCACTGCACCATCAAATATGTAAGGAATTAAACATTCATAAACCTGAAATCTGAAATTCAAATGCCTGTCAATTTTACTTAACATTTGTTAATCAGGACAATCTGACTTGGAACAAAAAAACACTTTTCAGCAGAGGCCCAGGAAGAAATAATGCAGACATGTCTTTATAACATAGGGAGGACACAAAAGCAAACCCACACAAACACAGGGAGAAGATGCAGACCCCACACAGAAGGCACCCCAGTCAAGAATCAAACCCAAGAACCTGCAGCTGTAAAGCAACAATGCTACCAGTGTACCATCAAATATCAAGCATTGCAATATTTGGAAACCACAGATATTATGAGGAATAGATCAGATAAAATAGGAGGCAAAAATCTGCAATTTTTTTACAAATGTTGGTGGGTAGGGAATTCAGGTCCTTAACACCACCATACAAGGTACGGGGTTCAAGCCTGAGTATCTCTACCCACCACTATTTGTTAACTGGGGCATTTTATACACACACACACGCAATTTAGTGGATCACCAATTCACCCATGCTATGTCTTTGATGTGTAAGGAAGTCAGAGCACCCAATGAACCCCTACATGGGTGCAGACTTTACAGAGAAGTGGGGTGTATAAGGTGACTTCGAAGTGAGGTGGGGTTGCAATGAAGGGAAAGCAACATTGAGGTAGGGTCAACATTCAACATGATTACAATATTAAGCAAGTTACTGGTCACACCTAATGTCCATGCTAAGTAGCTCTCTTGCAGCAGTAGTCTCACCATTCAGCTTACATACCTGAGGTATTCATATTGTAGTTAAGCGCTCCAAAGATCAAGAAAAGAAAAAGTAGACCACTCAGTTAAGGTTGGAGTAAACATAGCAGTCAAATCCAAAACAATAACAAAAACTCCTCCCAAACATTTTTTTTAAATCACTATGGTCTGATGAAGCAGAGGTTACTCTGCAAAAGTGCTTACCTACTGTTTTAATAAAGTTACTTCTGTATATAGTGATTTAAAGCTATGTTTGCAAGGAGTGTTTGTTATTGTTTTGAATCTCTCCAAAGATGCCAGCCAAGTACTCGGCTATCTTGTGTCCTAGCCTAGGTAGTCAACATTGCTATCTGGAGGAACACGACACCTTCATTAATAATGATAATAATAATAATAATAATAAACAATAATAATAATATGGAATTCTCTAAGTCAAGTGGTAACAGTACTAATTTAATGAGGAACTCAATGATCTCCCACCAGGAAAACGTAACATTATAAGGTGAATGCTATGTTAGAAGGAACTGACCACTTCAAGTTAAGATCTATATCAGAAGGCTACCAACCTTACTGGTCTTTCCATAGCTGGTCTGAAAATAGCAGATAAATGCTGGTTCAACCACAACTAGACAAAATCAAAGTGAGCCTCCAGCCAGGTTACTACTATAAATGCAAAGCCAGCCTCACACAACATGCCAGAAACAATATCCATACAGTGCATCATATGAGGCCATTGAGTACAGACCCCTCTTAATGGCCTATAATGAACAGTTAAGCCTCTTATCTCACAAAGATAGGTAAGATCCTTGTCATTGTGAAATGTTAGGTTGGGGCCGAAGCTGTGACATTCTGACAGGAATTATCTCCTCATTATCTATCACCCCTTGTAAGACTAAAATATTCACTTCCTGTCCCTATCCTTTAGGATTTCCTGTGCCTTACAAAAATAGACTACAGAGGCCAGGATTCTCACATTGTAAAATTGTAGTGGACCAATACCAGGTCCTTATCATAAACTAAACCCAGACAAGCCCTAAGAAAATAGCTCACATTTAACCTGATAACACAATTAAGTATAACTTTTAGCAAATGCAAGTGACCTCTCATTTTATAATTAACGACAGATTATTCAATGCTCTATAAATAGTTCAATAAGCAGCATGTCTCATCATTATTAATATGCAAAAAAAAAAAAGTTTTTAGGTTATCTCCTGATAATAAACAATAGAAGGAAGACCAAATATACATAATTGAATAAAATATTAGTAGCAGCCTCCCTTCATATATGAATTTAAAACAATGAACACACAAAGCAGTCATTCTTTCAATGAAAAATACAAGTCCAGAACTGAATACTGAATAGTGAAACAGGTGTCAGGTGTTGTCTCATACCTCACAACCATGGAAGTTTATTATAAGCCAAATGCTGACAAATCAACACAACTAACAATAAACCATACTTTTAAGTGCGTATTCATCCTTTAATTTTTTTCAAATCTGGTATTTGTTTATTGCGCTTCACAAAGGCCAAGTAGCAAATGAAATTCTGACTTAGAAATAGCATAATCTACAGCAGTTGCACAGAAAAATCTAAACTATAAACAGAAATATGAGCTCAAAGAAAAAAAAAAGAAAAGAAATATGTAATCTTTCTGAACTGCCGATCTGTACAAAGACAGCTATACATGCATGATTTTGCAGTTTTAGACACACACACACACACACACACACACACACACACACACACACACACACACACACACACACACACACACACACACACCATGTCTGCACCTACCTGTAAACATTTCTGAAGCCAGCGACCGACCTGCAAACATTTCCGAAGCCAGCGACCGACCTGCAGGGAGGCCATATAATCCAGCCGAACCGATCGATTTACACGACGCCCGCACAGCGAAATCCCCGCGAAAACTGAGAGATAGAGCTCAGTTCACTCCTCATTGGCCCTGACTGCAAGGGAAGCAGTCTGGAGCCCCTCTGTTCTGTGTGGTCATCGACCGCACAGATTTCTGGGTATCCTACAGCACAGGTTGCTGGGTACCTCTGTCTCTGCATTTGGACTGCCGATAAAGGCAGTCTGAATGGATTTTGTGTTTCACGGATTTTTTTTTGTTTTGTTTTTTTGTCTAGGTGGGAGGACTGCAGACCGGCAGTCTGGTAGCACGAGCTGCCCCTGCTGAGATATCAGTAGTGATTACTGGCTGCGGTGGTTCCAGCACAAAGACTTCAATACTTTCTGGCTGCAAACTCATTCCAAGATCTGATGGGCTGGGCACGAGAGAATTTCAGCTAGGGCCCGGGTCTGAAGCAGCCTCTTCACTACCTGCTCCATGTTATTATCCGATAACCTGGAGGATCTAGAGGAATGACTGGAAGACTTGTGGCTACCTGCCACCGACTGTAATAAAGGAGCCATCGGCACCGAGCGAACAGGCTCCAAGGATGGTGACCGGCTCCTCTTTCATCTCCGCATCGGCTCTGATGAGACAAATGCAACAGAGGGAGAACCATGTTTCTCAGCTCTGACAACTTTTGGAGCTAAAGAAACATCATGTTTCGTGCTGCTTGTTGGCTCAGACACTAGAGCCGATGAAGCATACTTTTGAGTCTTGTCTGATTTTTTTGGTCTGATTTCCTTTGTCCACGTTTAATAAGCCCCTCAGTATAAACTTATTCCTCCTCTCCTGCAAGACCCTGGCACTAAAACTATGACAAATGGAGCAGGAGTCTTGAAGATGGAGTGGACCCATACAGTACACACAACTAGTGTGCCCGTCAATAATGGACATCTTCTGAGTGCAGGAATCACACTTCTTGAATTCTGAATTGTGTTCCTTAGCTGGTTCCTTAGACATGCTAGCTATAAGGAAAAAAATTCTCAATAAAAGTTAGAACAAAACTATAACTTTTATAAAAAGAGAAAACAGCAAAAAAAAGGTATTTAAAATAAGGTATTATTATTTATTTATTTTTTTAATAAAGAGAAGGAAAGAGAGAAGGAGAAGTTTCTAAGTTAAACGACTGTCTCCCCCACCGGAGGAGATGCCTCTAACTTAAACAGAGTACGCCTAAAATGGAAAGAAGGAAGAAAAGGAGCAATAATCCTCTAATTTAAATGGATTCTTGAGGAGACAACAAGGCCCAAAGAAAAAGATAGCCACAAAGATAAACTTACAAGGTTTAGAAAGGCTAAAATAGCACAAGGCTATTACAATAGAACTAGTGAGTAAAAACAGCTAACAATTAGACAGTAATTATTATAAAATATAAAAAATATAAAATTTTTCAAGCCTGAGACAGTGAAGACAATCCTGAAACTTCATGCGGGAAACGAGATCTGGGCAATAGCCGCTGAGCACCATGGGATAGGACTCAGCCTCGAGCCAGTAGAAGCTCTCGAGCTTTAGTATAAGCCGAGTTGGAGCTGAACCCAAACAGCAAGACTGAAGGCGAGATGGGACAACATAACATTTCATGTTACTTCTAGAATTCATGACACTGCATGTCAAGAAACCATGTAGTGTCATGAATTCTAGATGTAACATGAAATATCAAAGGTTTTAATCACTTGTCTGGATAGATGGATGATAACTCTGTAAGATACCCACTATCAGCAACTACTGAGTGACCTGATGAAGGCATGGCATCGCCATGTATTATAAGAAAGGGGTAAAATACTGCCATCTGGGGGTTTCTACCATAAGATCACTTTTTAAATGAGGAAAAACAACCATGTGATCAGTAGCAGTAGACACAAATGTACCAATACTATGCTTAAAATGAATTAACAGTGTTCTGTGGGAATGTAGAAAGACAAGGAATAAACCAAACCAAACCAAAACAAAACAAAACAAAAACATATATGCACAGTGTATCAAACAAGTATTTTATCACACTTTTTATATTGGGTTAACTTTGAAGATAAGTATGTGTGTGCATATGCATATCTCTGTGCATGCAGATGTGTGTGTGTGTGTGTGTGTGTGTGTGTGTGTGTGTGTGTGTGTGTGTGTAGGCCTGTATTCATGTCGTCGTGGGTCTGGACCTGCAAGCTTGAATTGACCTAGATTCCAGACAGTAAGTACTGTGATATACAAGATGTCACATGGTGGTGCAGCCAGAATTTTTTCCTGTTTTTATTGTAATTCCTGTCATCCTATTTCCAAATATTCATATTAAGACACCACTGCACTATGTTCCTAATTCTACCCTGTGCTTATATATTTGGTACATTTTTTTCATCTCATTCACTGCAAAATCCCCACAACTCAGAATAACTCCAAGAACAATGATTGAAAGGAACCAGTGATTCTGGAGAACACTAGAAACTATGTAATAATTGTATTCATTATCCTGGACCTGTAGATATAAAGGACACAATCTACATATTCACTGTGAAAATGAGGTATTGTTCTGCATTTCTGAAGGACAGAGCCATCCATGTAGGTAGGAGGTAGGTTAGTGCTAGGCTAATTGCCCTTGTGGGCCATTTTAAGCCTGGTCAATTAACCCATGTGAGACTCAAACCTTGCACCTTGTATCTGTAAGGCAAACATCTTAACCATTATGCCCACTTTTTGCATAAGTAAGGATGCAGTGAAAAGCAGGACACTGATAGGATACCATATTATAGATGGATTATAATGTATAAAAATTATTTTTAAAAGAAATGGCTCGCTGATAAGCTGTTGACTCATTTGCAATCACCTCACACAACTGCATTCATAAACGAGAGGAAACTATCCAATATGAACAGCATTTGAAATTGAAATCTTTTTGCAACCCCTCTTACACCCCAAATGTAGGTGGCTGACCCAAAAGACCTCTACTACTTATATACTCCAGCTCTGAGGTCACACCATCAGTGGGAAATGAGAAATCTTCCATACATTGGCAGTTTAACCTTCCACTAAAAAGCCAGGCAGTCTCACACTAGAGATTGCAAAAATGAATGTATATTACCAGCGTGCTGCAGACAAACCTGGGTCCTCCATAAATGTGTGGCTTGATATAACAAAATGTGCAGGCAACACATGCTGTTCATTTGGCTGTGCTACTTATTGGCTTGTAGTAAAACAACTGGAAAGATCAACAAGATGTTTGCATTAAAAAATATATTACCTATAGCAAGACAAAGACTTGATTGTGGCACTGCAATACATTTGTTATATATTTGCAGAGACTGATATAGCAGTTTGGTCCAAAGTTAACTGATCTTAAAGGGACAGTCCGAGAGATTTTTTTTTTGTTTTGATTTTAGTCTTAGTTTACATTATCAGTCTGGCTTTCTCAGCATGTCTTGGCTGCAGGGGTTGGGGGAGGGGTGCTTACAGGAAATTTCAATGGTCTTTGTCAAATTCCATATCAAATTGCAGTTGTACTCATAACAGCTCTCACTGAGTCATTCATTAGTTTACCCGTACTTTTCATCCAAAGAGAAAAGTAGCCTTTCAGGAATTCTATGATCTTACTTGCTACTACCTTGCAGGAAAGCATATGATCAATGCAAAGCTAAAACGTTAGTAAACAGAAGTTTCTGCTCATTTTATTTCCTATTTTATTTTATGCAGTTTTCTGAATTCTAGTTAAGTGCTATGATGTTATGCATTACTGCCGCTTTCTCTGTAGACAGCTTTAGAATTATGCAAGTTTTGAATAGTAGTAGAAGGAGTCTTTTTTTCATGTTTTGTTTTTTTATCTCTGAATACTAGCCAAGTGTAATGGTTCTCTGACCTGCTGTAAAAAAACATGTGTGGCACAAACAATTGATTCATTTTAAACAATGAAATCCACAATTTACTGTCACAGTGGGGGCTGTACAGTACATCAACCTATAATAGTTGTACATATTAATTCTGAGATTGCTTTACTACAGAGTAAGGCAGATATGTCAACAGACTGTTAAGATTTAGTATGAATTCACTAAGCTGTACTCTTTTGACTATACTGCTCGCAGTTACACTATGCAGAATAAATAAAAGAAATAAAGACCTGCACAATTAAGATAAGCTTTTTCACAAGTTCATAAAAAGTAAACACTGAGAGTCTTGCTTACCCACCCCCACCACAAACACGCACAAAAATGTAATAATCTTATTGTTTCTCAGTGATCGGGACTGAAAGTTTTGATAGGAACTGAATATTGTTAATTCTGTTCGGCAGAGAGAATGAAAACGGCTGCATAAAGTAAACTGAAATGAGGAGTAGGATTGATGATGACATGGTAAATGGGTGGTGACAAGTTTCCTTTTGTCAGAATTCTATACTCGAATTGTAGCTTTAAGATTTGCATCATGTTTAAAGTTCTTTTCTTGTGCCTTACTTGATTCCAGAGGAAGTGTCAGAGCTTATCTCCTGCACAATGTGTTAGATCAAACTTAAAATTCAGGTTGCATATTTTTTCTGTTCTGTTAGTTATTGTTACTAAGAACCATATAAAATATCTAATTCTATCTTACACTGGGGATGAACTACAAAAACAGTGACTTAGAGTGGCAGCACATTTAGAAAATATGAATTATTAAAGAAATGAAAAGGTTCAGTAGTTTTCCACTGCATATAACATGCTTTAGTCAATGTATGTGGGGAAGATTCAAAACAAGATATTTACCTGCATCTAGGAATGAAGGCATATTTAATGACAAGTGGTTAATTTTTATGCTTGCTTACTTGGTGAACTGATCATTAAACTAGTCATAATATGAGCCTAGAGTCAGCATACCGTCAAAGACTAAAATTGCCACCAGACCTGAACTTCTGAATTATCTTTCATCAAGAAAGTGAAGTCGGATGAATCTGAACTGAAACACTGCAACATTTACAAGTGTGATATGCAGTTTGTCCACCATTGATGCAAACTGAACTAGTGTGGCATATGGTAGTTTGTACTGTTTATAAAATATTTGAATCTCCTTTCATGTTTGTTGTTCTGTGAATGTTTTCTCCAAAGATGCTTACAAGGTAAACACAGAAATATGCAAGCATTTTAAAAGCTAGATGTTGGGTGAGAACAGGCCAACAAATAACAGTGTGTACACCTTGTCGCGATTGCGTGTAGCTCTGGTGATGACAATAGAGGTGACTGTACAGCATGCATTGGAAGGTACACTAGAAAAGGGAAACAAATAAATGTTAAACTCTGTAAATTACTGTTATTTAAATAATTTCTTAAGTGTTTAAATTATTGTTGTTGGTGTCTGCAGCCATGGTCATTGTACAAGGTGAGCAGCATGGATGATAAAATTGAAAGTATTAAAATTTATTTTATTTATTTTATTTTACATTTGTTGACCGGGCTAGTCTAACTGGATTTAAGTCCATTTTCAGTAGAGGCCCGGGGAGAAAAGCTGCAAGCATAAACAGTAAAACACAGTTAACAATATATAACAATATATAAGTAGGCCATGTAAGAAAACAGTACAGTGGTAGCATTGGTTAAAAGCAAATATATAGTAATGTAATTATAGAATATAGACATTATGCTAAAAGTTTATTTTTAAGTAAAGAATGGCAGCTGTACTAAACACAAAGTGGGTATGAGCACATCAGAGTAAAGTCCTTATAATTTTTCCTCTTACTATGAAAAAAAAAGAAGCATGATTAGGAGGCCTAGGTTAGAGGCCTAAGATAGAGGGGTGGGGAAAAGGGTATGAGTAGGAGGGGAAATAGATTTCAGTCTGGGTTAGCACAGGGACAGAGCCACTGAGTTTTAAGATGTTCTTTAATATGTTTTTTGAGTAGAGAAGTAGAAGGTAGGTTAGATAGTTCAGGAGAGAGCTGATTCCAGTTTTTGCCTGAAGTGTTTGTGAAAAGTGAGTCACCAGCTTTATTATTAGATTTAATTGAGGAGACCAGGAGTTTATTAGCAGAACGTAGGGTAGCTAGATTTTTGTATGGTGAAATCAGATTAGTGAGGTTAGGGGTATTATTGGGGTGGTGTAGGACCTTTTGAGTGATAAGTAACTGCTGATAGAGTATGTGGTTCTGCAATTCTAGCCATCCTAGTTGATTGAGGTTAAGACAGTGGTGAGTTTTAAAGGGTGTACATGTAATGAATCTAGCTATGCTATTATAACAGGTAGAAAGTTTGGAGATGTTATTCTTAGATAGGTTAGTATATATAGCAGAGGCATGGAAAAGGGTAGAAATGAGGTGGGTCTGGGCAATAGTTTTCCTGGCTATGGGGGTAAGGAAGGGTTTGATTCTATAGAGAGTACTAAGTTTTTTGTTAACAGATTTTATGGTGGCGTTGATATGGTGATCATAGTTAAGACGATTGTCAATTGTAACCCCTAGTAGGCAGGTGGTAGTATCTGGGGTAATGTTAGTAGCATTGTTAGAGGTTATAGAGAAGAATGGTGTGGAAGATTTTTGAGTTGGGGTAAAAAGCAGTAATTTAGTTTTTTTGGGATTAAGGAGGAAGCAATGTTTCATAAACCAGTTTTCCACATTTTGGAACACGGTTTGGGTGAGAGACTGGAGGGAGGCTATGTTCTTAGCAGTACAGATTAAGGTCAAGTCATCTGCATATTGAATGCAGGTGGCTTGAGGTATGTCCATGTGGAGGTCGTTAATAAATAAGGAAAAAAGAAGGGGACCTAAGATAGAGCCTTGTGGGACTCCAATGTTTACTGGGAGTAATGAAGACAGATTGTTATCCCAAAGTACTGCTTGTTGTCTGTTTTGAAGATAACACCTAAACCATTGTAATGCTAGTGGATCAAGAGAATGGTATTTTAGTTTGTCTAGAAGTAAGTTATGGTTAACCATATCAAAGGCTTTTGACAGGTCTATAAATAGAAAAAACGGAAAAAAGGTACCAACTGCAGACCAAGTGGAGAGTTAAATTAGATGCTTTTACTGGTTAGCGCTTTCATGCGAACAATCCTCGCACTTCCTCTGACAGTTTTACAAGCAAATTTCCACAATTGTCTTATAATAAGGTTTAATTGATTTTTTAATGCTTGTTTATACTAATTGATTAATTGTTTAATTATTGTTGTAAAGTATATAAACTCAGTGTTCTTTGCTTGTAAAACTGTCTGAGGAAGTGCGAGGATTGTTCGCATGAAAGCGCTAACCAGTAAAAGCATCTAATTTAACTCTCCACTTGGTCTGCAGTTGGTACCTTTTTTCCGTTTTTTCTAGTGTTATTTGCTTGTTTCGTGGTTTTAGGTCTATAAATAGTGCAGAGGAAAAGGAGTTATTGTTACGATTTTTATTTATAGAGTCAGTGAAGGATAAGAGGGCAGTTGTTGTGCTGTGGAATGGTCTAAAGCCATGTTGGCAGTTGGCTAGTTGGTTATTTTGTAGAAGGTGGTTGAGTAGTTGTTTATGAATACATTTTTCCATTATTTTAGCTAATGGGGAGAGTAAGGCAATAGGGCGAAAGTTTGAAAGCTCTATAGAAGATCCACCTTTGTGTAGTGGGATAATGTGAAATACTTTCCAAATGGTAGGGATTTTGCCTTCAGAGATAGTTCTGTTAATGAGTATAGATATGGGGTACTGAATAACTTTTGTGGCAATTTGTAGGTATTCAGATGGGAGTCGGTCCACAGATGGGGTGCAGGGTTTAAGTTTTTTAAGCAGTTTAGGAATAAGAGACGTAGGAATAGGTTGTATATGAAACGTAGGAGATGTTGTCTTGGAGGTGTGTGGTGGGGAAGCAGTAGGTGGGGGTACAGAATTGGCTAGGTGAATGAAGTTTTTCAAAAAAGAAAGGGGCCTGTTCTACAATGTGGATCTGAAGCTGCAGCTCTGTCACCACCCACGTGTATGTGTACAGCTAATATTTTCTAATTGTTTTAATTTTCCTTGACAGGAATTTCTACAGTTTCAAAAGTGGTGCCAAATGCTTTCTGTAAAACTACAGAATGCAACGCTATATTCTAGAACTAGCTAGTTCAATGTAATGTACAGAGGCATGACAACATCTGTACATTAGCTAGACATACCTTTAAGTATCAAATCACCAACTGCATAACACGTTCTAACTACAGTTAGCTTGTTATCAGTTATGGTCCCGAGATCTCTTAGCATACTGTCAGTTTAAATGAGTCTGTTATCTATCCAATTCATCTTGCAGCATGGAAGTGTCGTTTGGAGCGGGAATACTACCTAACTTACACTAATCTGTATATTTTGGTTGCCAAAGTTACCTCCCTGCTCTGACATCAGAGAAGATTTCAAAGAGAAAAGGACATTGCTGATAACTAATGATCAACTTTGCTGGATTAGAGAGATCAAAGAGAAGGTCTCCCATGACAACCTGCTGTGCTTTATCTTTCAGCCTGTTTTTGATGCTGAATAACGTAACCTTTTGCATTCAGTTTAATCATTTCCACACAATGAGTTGTACTAAAAGCCTTGGCCAGGTATAGGTACATCAGGTATACAATCAGTCCCACATCCATGGCTACAGTTTCTTCTACAAAGGAAGCAACATAATTTAGAAGACAGATCTATATTTGATGAATCTGTACCAGTCTTAGCCAAGAAGAAATGGATCACCTGTGCCTTGCTGAACCAGTTTCATAAGGATTCCTTCTATAAAGGTTCACAGAAAGCATAAGTCGTTTGGCCTATTGTTATTGGGGATCAAAGGTGATCCTTCCTTTCTACATAAAAGTAATTAACATCTGCCAGAGTTCTGGTATGTGTCCACTCTTTGTGAGCTTATTTAGAAATCTTGATAGTGTTTAAATGGGCTAGTCTTAACTTTGTGCAGAACATCACCAGGACGCCCCAGAACTTATGTTTTTCATTTAGTTGTCTGCTACTATGACTACACCTTCTGTGATGCGAGGTACTTTGAGTCATTTGGATATGAAGTTCTACACTCCACAACATACTGAAATTGGCATGGCACGTATTTGATAAAGTATTGGATATGTTCACTTAAGATCATTGCATTGTTAAAATGTTGCACTCCTGATATGTATCTTCAGTTTTTCTGATGGTGTTGTAGAATATCTTATTGCTGCATATGATCCTTGATATTAGACTAATTTTTTAATTTGTGCTTTTCTTTAGTTTGTAGGTCCATTATGGGAAATTACTTCTAAAGTTTACTTTATGTTTGTGCAATATAGGGTATTATTTTTGAATACAATAATTAATGACCAAGTAGAAGTTATTCAAATCATACTTTTGGTTATAGAGGGATAATAAGTAATGAAGCTAGTCTTTTGTGGCAATAATTCTATTTATTCATTTATATTGGTGAGGATATGAGACATATTTAATTTGTTTGCTGTCTAGTGGTAGCTTTTTTCGACACTTCAAGACAGTGACCTTAGTAGTCACATCTCATAACAGGCAGCCTCTAGTGCTAGAACAGGTGCAGACCTCTCAAACAAAGTGTCACCCAGCTGTGTACATTTTCCTGTGATAGAGCCACATAAAAAGATCCCCAGCATTTGCCTGTTCCCCATCCCATATAAGTCCAGATCATGCCTGCTGCACTTGGAAGTAAGAAAGATTCTCTGTCTGTGTCTCTGTCTCTGCCTCGCTGTCCTGGAAAGAGTAAGCTGTGGACCCAGAGCTTATCTGTGAGGCAAAAGGCAGCAACAAGACCTCTCCTTCCTCTAACTCCCCTACCAATAACCCATCCTTTGGGAACTCCCATCCTCTTAAAATCTGCTACTGTTGCTCTGTGATTTTTCTGCATTCATAACAGAAATATTTCAGCCAGAGTCTGCTTGAGAACTCATCCTCAGAGTCTTCAGCATTCAATTTAGAAACACCTAAATCCTGTTCTTTCTGCTTCTAAGAAAGTTGATAAGTTCTGCAGGATCTCTCCTTGATCACACATTTCAAAGCAAACTCCTGCATGATTTTTTCTGCCACCAAAGGTCCTAGAGATCAGAGAAACTTTCCACACTCTCACATGATCAGCTTTGGACTTAGTGGGCTACACCAAGTTTTACATTCTGCAACTCTTTTATGCACCTGATTAGGTTCAAGTCCTCCCTTGGTGATCAGGTGCTGAAAGATCTTGAGGACTGTTCTGAGTCTGGGATTAAGGAGGATACGGTTAAGACCCTTACAGTGGCATACACAGTGGGCTTTCATGTAGCCTTCTGTTGTTACTTTGCCTGTACTGGTGGTATGACAAGGACGACAGTCTCAGGAATGTGTCTCTACTTGGAGTGGCTTGGGCTGTCCTTTATAGAATTGTTTATGTAGGTAATCCTTCATGTCCCATTCCAGGGGAATATGCTGTTTTATCAGTGCTCCCAGAATTTTACTGAGTACACAGACAATGATCAGAATCAAGGGTTACTGTGATGTTCCACAGGCCTTTCTTCTTTTTCTAAGCCACCCTGTTTATCTAGGAAATAGATGTTTCCTTGTAGAATGAGAAGGACCACTTAACATTAGCATTACTGGCAGTGCTACCCTCCCCAAGTTGTGCTGGCTAAGAAGCATAGAAGGGCAGCAATTCTAGCCCAGCTGTTTGGTTTTGTGTGTTGCATAGAATGGCCAGGGGGGTAGTACAGTACAGTTTCTGGATTCATCTAGCTTGGAGGGCCAGCACCAAAATCTAGTGGCTCTAGATTGAGTCATGGATGTCAGAATTAAAGATGCATCAGCTCCTCCTCGTCCTCCATAAATAGCTCCTTTTGGGGACCAAGTCATGTGCAGAAAGCTCCTGGAAAAGACCCAGATGGTGCTGTGTAAGTAGATAGTAAAACCTGCTTCTTCTTTGGAGAAAGAAAAAATGTTCTATTTGCACCTTTTCCTTGTTCTGGAGGGGACTGGTGACATCCTTCCTTCCTGTTTTGATTTTCAGTTACTTTACTGAACATGTCTGGTAAGTTAGAGTCATTATGGTGACTCTCCAGAGAGACATAGTTCACCTGCTATAGGATGTCTGGAAGGTGTCACTAGATGTAATACACACCCTGTGGCATATCAGTACTGAAGACACCATAGGTTTATTTAGTGTACTCTGGGTATGTATCACCCTCATTAGAAATTTGTTACTATTTGCTTTTTACTCTGCATCCAAAATTTTTATCAACATGCTAGCTGGGATAGATGAGGAATGCAGTAAAAGGAACTTCATGTACCCCACATCTGGATGGCCTGCATTTAGTGGCCATTTTAAGAGATTCCTTAATAGAACTCTTGGCTTAGTTCTGTAACTGAAGTCTGTAGGGATATTCATCCCCCTGGGTAAGTCTTCTCTTACCCTGACTTAGAGATTTGTCTTCATCATGAAAGAGCTGGATACTTCTCATTGTTGACCATTTTTGATCATTGGGAGGGCTTAAGAAGTCATAAGTGTAGTAGCTGGTTGAGGACACAATGGAGTATAAAAGCTCGGAATCTCATGGAATTTTTGGGGGTGTTGTAGCAGAAATGATCATCATGGTTGCAGATGCATTTCTGAAGATACAGGTGGTGTAATAAATGGTGAGGTGACATTGATTACAACTCTATCATGACCTCACATACCTTAATTTGGTGCTGGATCTTTGTCACTGAGTTGTAGAATAATGGACATTTACCACAGATCTATGTAGTTTTTTTCCTGCACAGAGATCATCATGTTAACAGGTGTAGATGCTTACCCTAGTCCCTTGTGGTTCAAGGGAAATGGTCTTTTCTGAAAATGGGGCCCTACATAGCAGGGCTGCAGGCAATGTTTCTTATCCCAAAAGGAGGAAGAGGTCTGCTTACTTATATTACATAAGCAAGATATGGTGTGGTACGTGAACAAATAGTGCAGCACACCCACTATTACACCTGCACAGAAATGAAGTAACAACTGTAGAATTCTAAAAAGTTAATGTGCTGGCAGACTGTTTGAGATGCAATGACTTTTTGTCCAAAGTTGAACATTGGATTGGGCAGGGTGTTCAGGTAGTGGGTCAACTTGGAGATCAAACTGTTCAACACACAAGTGTGTACATCCCTCTCTCTCTTCTGCTTATTTTATAACTAGATACACAACAGCATACAGCCTCTTAAAAGAGATGAGAACTTAAGCAGTCACAGCATATACATTTAATGGTACACTCAAGCAATGAACCAGTATTTGTACAAGCAAGCTGATCAACATGTGCATGTGTACTGTAAGAGACTGCCTGGCTATGTTAATATTATACTAATCCTACTGATGATCATATATAATTACTAGTATAATCAAAAGGGTTATTAAAAAAAGATTAAAATTAATAAATAAATATTTAAATTTAAGTAAGCCATTGTATAAAAGCAACAATAACAGATATTTCTGGATAGAATTGTAATTTACCCTTAAATGTTACTATTTATTTTATTTATGTATTTTATATTTTTTTAGGTCATTGTACTGAACCTACAGGCTTTTGTTCAGCTATGACTTGGTATAGTTCAATCAAGTAAAATCAGTAAAAGTATTCTAACAAAAGCATAAATTAACACAATGATTTCTACAGTGTGTGCTACCAAGGAAAGAACAGAGCAGTGCTCTTAGACAAACTTTAAACAATTTTTAAAAAGAATACTGGTATCCAAAGTCCATACAAGACCAGTGTCATGTGCTATATTTACAAGTAGCGCGATTCTGGCAGTGATTAGTTGAGCTAGTTTTAGCTTGATGGAGGAAACGATTTACAGAACAGAGATTTTCACAACTTTGAGGCCAGTATGGAATGGCCTTGGTAAAGGATTTGAGCCAGTGGCAAGCTTAGATTAAGGTAAATGTACCTTGACAGGAATTACAAAGAGAATGAGTTTAATGTTTGGACCTTAATTAGGCCTTGGATGAAGTCAAGGGATTGTTATATCAGCAGAATATTGTTGATTCATGAGGAAGAAGTTAGGGCTTATATATATATATATATATATATATATATATATGGTTTACTATCAAAAGATTGAAATTAATTTGGTCAATGTTCAAATTAATTTGGTCAATGTTCATTTGGTCGAAATCATTACATTGACAGGTCATAATATTGACGCCAAAATGTCTACATTTAAATGGTCGACGCACACCTCAAACTAACACTAGTGTTTTTGCAGGAGGGGCTGCGCCCTTCTGCACACCCCCTCACCCCCCGCTACTTATATATTACAAATCCAGGATTGCACAGCAGTGCTGACTAGGATAAATCCTTGCCTGTTGTCAACATAAGGTCGACAGTACTGTCTGTTGTCCAAATGAACTACTTAATATTAATTAGTCAACCAAATGTGTCGACCAAATGAATTTCAACCTTTTGATAGTAAACCACACACACATATATATATATATATATATATATATATATATATATATATATATATAGATAGATAGATACTTAGATAGATAGATAGATTAATAAATTGCCTACAGCCATTTGCATCCCATGTTTTGCATAGTTTATCTACAGAGTTCTCAGCTGGAATATAGAACTCATAGAGGTTTGACCACAGCTGCTATTTCTGTATTCATTGTGTCCAAACATAACATGATGTCAGAAAGTAGTGAAACATTTGCCTTTCCTGAATAAATATATATACCCACAGATGTGATAAACTAAATTTACTTCCCAAAACTTGATAAATCTGGGACTATAAAAGTATTATTCTCATTGGAAATATACCTTATTTGTTCCATTCTGGAATTGTTGTGCCTCAATGAAATTTGACAGAAATTCTCCAGAGGTTTGGTTTATTCATTACTGCAAGTGGGCTACCTGAAAATTCTTAAGAAGTACAGTGTGGTGCATTTCTGCATGTTACTTATGAAGAAGTGATAAATGCATATAATTATTATGTTTCTTGATGAAAAATGAAATAACAGCACTTAGACAAAATGTCAACAATTACTGTCAGCCCAGAAAGAATTTGACATTTATTACATAGATGTTCTTTATGAGATTAGAGGGTCCTGCAAAAATAATAAATGCACATTTTATTGAAGGATACAGCTAAAGACTGTGAATTAGGATTAGTTGCATGAATGTCTAATACATGATAGAATAATTTGTGGTGTAGGAAATGATGAAACAAGGGATACGACTTTTAAGGGAAGCAGGTATGCCCGTATCAAAAGCTGTGGAAGTATACATAGCAAGTGAAATGACTTGCAAACATATAAAATTAATTGAGAAAATAACTATGTAAAATAAAAATGTGTATTTTAGAGTTAAATAATAAAGGAATAATGAAAATAATTGCAGGATGTGTTGTAAAAGTAATAAATATGAAATAGCCTTGTGAGTATCCAAAATAGAGGACATAGTTCTTGCATTATTCTAACTGAAGTTTGCAGTAGGTGTGGTCATAAGCATGACATCAAGAACTGTCCTACTTTTAATCAGTCCTGCAGAATACAGAATGGAAAATGACATACTACTAAGATGAGTGAAAGCAAATCAAGTGTGTTCAAAAGAATGCATAAATGTACACATTGAACAGATGTATGAAAACGGTACTAACAAATACTTCTGACAGATATTATGAAAGAGAAAAGACTTGATACAAAGACATATATAGTGCATCAAAATTACTGAAACAGGAATGTGGGGCAGGTAGTAAGAAATGAGTACTGATAATTAGTTGACAGCATGTATAATTTAAATAGAGGCACATGCAAAGTGTGATGTATTGTCAAAAAATATTTTAAACAGCTAGGGCTAGATAACTCTGAACAGAGAATTTACACTTTGTTAATCTCTTCTGGTCATCAGGTGGCACATTAGATTAATCCTAACTGACAAGTGAAAATATTAATCTAAATTACAGACTTTTTTCAAATATTAGCAGTTAAAGAAGTGGATTCTCCTAATATTTTAGAGTCATATAGCATGTGAGAAACCAGGGATGGTTAAATTAACCTACTGTAAAAGCAAAGAATGCACATCCAGATAATCCAGTTATATAAACATCTTAGTAATTGCATAGAGCCACAACATATGTTAATTTATTCATAGGCTTATGAAGCTTGCCAGAAGAATATCACATACAAATAAAACATAATGCTGAGATATTAATTCATGCTTCCAGAGAAGTACCCATAGTTCTCAGAAGTAAATAGAACACAGATTAAGGATAATGGAGAGCCTATATGTTAAATGGAAAATCTATATATTACTGAAAAACACTGAGAAAAAGACAACAGAAGGGGTGCACAGTATCAAAACCTGTATTTGTACTGATCCACAAGATCAGAGTAAAGTGGTTAAAAGAGAGCATTACTCATTGCTTTCAATTGAAGAAGTGGTCTCTAGAATGACAAAGGCTTGGTGGAGACTTCTGGTATGGAGACGAGCTAATCAGCAGCAACATATACACCACACAATACTAGCTGTCCTGTCTGAGGTGTATTCACAGCATCATCATTCTGTCTCCTGCTTAGTATTAATAAGGCACAACAATTTCATGGTCTGCTCAAAACATCATTTATACCACTAGCTGTTGCAAACTCCTTGCTCCAGTTCTTCTTGACCAACACATTACAGTTAATAGCCATACATGTAGTCATGCATACGAAAGGTAAGCAAAAATATGACAAGCTAGCCACCAATAGTCAGCTCCTCATAAAGATATAATCATCAAAAAACAAGCAAATTACTATATACATCATATTAGTAGTATTCATAACTCAGGGTCAGAGTTGCTGGAGCCATGTCAGACTCAAAGCCTGTCACAAGTGGTGTCCCACAGGGCTCAGTCCTGGGTCCACTCTTGTTCGGCATCTACTTTTCTGAAGTACAAGCAAACACAGGAGGGTTATGGCTGACAAAGTTTGCAGATGACTGCAAACTGGGCGCCATAGTCGAAAACACATCTGACACAGATATCCTTCAGAAGGGCCTCACAGAAACGGATAACTGGTGCCAGAGCCATGGCCTAAAGTTAAATGCCAAGAAATGCATAGTCATACCCTTCGGGAAAAACAAGGTTACCCCTAGCTACCATATAGGTGGCAATCCAGTGAGCACAGAAGAAGTCATCAGGGATCTGGGGACCCAGGTTGACAGTAGCCTTCGCTTGACACTCATGTTGCTAAAGTAGTTAGGAAAACCTTCTACATTGCCCACCTGATCATGAAGGGATTCACATCTAGATCAAGGGAGGTCATCGCCCCTGTACTCATCACTCATTAGACCTATGATTGAGTACAATGCCCCATTCGGAATGTATCTGACCAGACACCTGCAGCAGCTGGAAAGGCCCCAAAAGTTCCTCACCAAAAGGATAAAGGGTCTCAAAAATATGTCTTATGCTGCCCGACTGAAAGAACTCCAGCTCTATTCAGTCTCATACCGCTTGCTCAGAGGTGACCTGTGCCTGACATATAAGGCCATGTCAAACCCTGATTTGATGAATATGCTTCACCTCAAAAATCTAGATCCCTCAGAACCACAAGGGCGGAGACTTAAACCTTGACACGGTTATTAATAGAACATGCTGGAGGGACAGATTCATCACCCAGAGACTCCCTATGCTGTGGAACAAAATCCCGGTACATGTGAGGCAGAGCACCTCGCTGGCCTTGTTCAAGAGGAATCTTGACCAATGGATGGGGGATCGCAGATATACCCCAGGGATTACTTCAGTGTCACTGCTTGACAGAGGCACAGCAAAATAATAGGCATAGTTTTATTCAAACTAAAGGGGTGGCGAAAGCCAAATAACTATGGGCTAGGCTTATAAATGCCCTTGGGCAGATAGCCTAGTATGAACCTATGAACCTATGAACCTATAACTGTAATTGCAATACAGAAACAGAAGGTACAACATTAGCGTCAACACAGTTAAAAAGTGTTCAACATACTGGCATGCAGTGCATTAGCTACCTGTCCCAAAACTGTTACCACTTCATTAGTTTGTGACTTGACAGGGTAGAATGTATAGTGTAAAAATAAACTACCCCTGTTTTAATACAGAACAAACCAATAAAAGTTTATGTTTTTCAAGATGAATTACCTGCTATTTCAATACATTTCAATACACTGGCAAAAATCACTCTTTACCTATTATTAGAGTTGGAAACGTTTTTAATATATTAGCTGTAGGTAAAAAATGACTAAATACTTTTTGTTGATGTTTCTCACTAGGAGTCCCAATCTAGCATTGTTTCATATCAGTAAGTTTCAGAATTAAACATGATTAGACTGCATGGTTAATGTTTTGTAGGGGCCCTTAACAAAATTAACAGAGTCAGGAGTATAGGACCCAGTCAGCTCCAACAGACTTAATGCAGCCAGCATAGGTACTGCTGAATTAAAAGTACTCAAAGTACTCAGGCCCTTGCTACTAGTTAACAGATTAATGGGCCTTGACAACATTAACTAAACTGGACATCATTAAGGGGCTTCAAGAGATTTCATCAGGATTGACAGAATGACTAACAAAACGAAGAAGACCGTGCATGATTAGTAAAGTCAGGCCCTTAGCAAGACGATCTGAAGCAGGAGGTCCCAGCTAGGTGGGAATCCCAGAAGAATTGAGTCAGGAGATTCACAACAGAAATAAAGACGTTGGGAAGCCCTCACATAATTACAGCAGTCAGAAATCACAGCAATATAAACAGGTCCAGGAAATCAGAACCTGATTAACAGAGTGACCCCAGTAGAAATAAATGAGTCAGGAGATTTATAGTAGCATTAATGGAATCAGACCCCTTTGTATTTAAGAAATTAGGTCTTCAACTATAAGCATGCATTTAAGTGGAAATAATGTTCTGCCAACAGTCTTTATAGAATTAAAAGATCCCATGTGGGTTAACAGGGATTTTGTCCTGTATAATTCATTCATTCATTCATTCATTTTCTGATTTCTCACTTAATCCACTTCAGAGTCATGAGAGATCTGGGTCTATCCCAGCACTCATTTGGCACAAGGCAAAAGAACTAATCCTAAATAGGGTACTAATCCATTTTAGCATACATAGACTATCACACAGCATACATAAAACTAGGAACAACTTTGGCAAATGCTGTGCCACCTACTACACATCTATGAGACCAACACTGGTAGGATATGCAGGATACACACAGAAGGCACCCCAACTGAGAACTGAAGTAGAGAACCAACCTCTGGGATGCAGTAATGCTAACTGTTGTTTACGTTTCTCTTGTCTTGCGTAAAGATCTCATAATGGATTGAGGTAAGATGTTATAGTTGGTATCAGTGAAGTACCTGTTTCTTGCTAATGTAATGTTTGAGGAAACTAGGAGCTATCTAGAGTAAATGCCTTAATTTATGCAGTATCAATGCTTTTGTTTTTGTTTAATAAAACTCTTGCTGTAACTATAGAACTGGTTCTTGAGCCAAAATTAAAGTATTTGGGGAGAAGCAGTCATATTAGTCTTAAAAAGCAGTAACCACACTGAGTGGTCAAGCTCAAGGTTAAATATTTAGGTTGCTTCTTTACCCTCTAATCTATTGTAGATGCCATACTGACATAACAAGATTAATCAATTATTCAGGAGACTTTGATACTGGGTTCATGAGAGTTGTGGCCAAGTAGCAATTTCAAGCTTCTTACAATTATAGCGGTAACAATGGAAAATGGACTTGCAGTCAGCACACTTGTCCATTTCTGTTCAGTCTTACTCAGAATATGAAAAAGTTTTTTTCTTTATGCATTTGAAAATAATTACACATGTCCAAAGTAATTTTTCATATTAGTGAGTGTGTTAACTTGTAAGAGGACATATGCCAGCATTACTTTTTTGGCTGGGATACTAGCTTGGAGTTCTTGTTTTTTAGTAGGACTGTCTGCAGGGAGAATGCTGCCAGGAACAACTGAGCATGTTTAAGAGCTCAAGGACTGGACTTTTCAACAAATCGGCATCATGCCATGGAAGTATTTTATTATACTCAGATGGAAAATCCAGATGAAAATATTCTCACTCTGTAAATAATTTGACTAAATACAAGTTGTCTTATTATAGTGCTCTCGCTAAGCACTTCATAAAAACCATGCAATTCAAACAAACAAACAAACAAATATTAGACAATCATTAGGTAAAACAGCTGAAGTTTAAAGTAAGTAAAACAAAATGCAATGTAGACATGAAACAATGTTTAAGATACTATTTAAATAATAATGTACACAATAATAGTTTGACAAAATCATTATATTTAATATTCTACAGTACTTGTTGCATTTTGTGTTCAGTTGTTTTCAACAACGTAAGCAGGAAACTTTTTTTATGTGTATGCACAATAATTTAAACTGACTTCAGTGATTTTTATGGTTATGTCAAGAATCAGATGTTTTGCCTGGGATACACTGAAAATGTTTTGAACACTTTATCTTTGGCATATGAGTCAAAAGATGGTTTGGGAAATTTTGGACAGACAAATACAATGCTGAGTTAGACAATTCTAAGAAATTCTTAGGGTATATCAGCCCTGAGATTCACTAAAATCCTCATTGGTCACAATAAATACCCAACATGCATTGATCAAATAGCATGAAGGTCAGAAAATGTGATTCAGAGACAGATATGGCTGCATTGAGAAAGACCTCATAAGCATGTCTCTGAATCAAACACTGAACTGTCAGATCTGTCCTTGCTAGTGTTCTCCCTGGTGGCCCATGCATCACATTAGCAATGGCAACCTCCTACACTCACACATGCATACGCACACATTCAGACACTCATAAACACACACACACACACACACACACACACACACACACACACACACACACACACACACATTATGACATACCCATATCCACTCTCCCACACTCACAGAAATACTCACCCATTCACTTGCACACAGGCCCCAACACACATTCACTTGCATGCACAGACACACACAAACACACACTCTCACAGACATTACTACAAACCCATATCCACTTACCCACACCCACAGAAATACTCACCCATTCACTTGCACACATAAACACACACGCACACAAACACACACACACACACACACACACACACACACACACACACACACACACACACACACACACACACACACACACACACTCCCAAACATTATGACACACCCATATCCACTCACCCACTCACAGAAATACTCACCCACTCATTCACTTGCACACACGCATACACACACACAGACACACACACATGCACATACTCACCCACCCATTCACTTGCACACATACACACAGACATACAAATGCATGCGCACACACACACACACACACACACACACACACACACACACACACACACACACACACACACACACACACACATCCACTTACCCAAACTTACAGAAATGCTGACCCATTCACTTGCACAAAGACCCCAATATGCATGCATGCACTCACACAAACACAAACACACACACACACAAAACCCGACTTGCTATTAACTACCTGTCCTCCTCACCAAGGCACCCACTCACAAATACAAATGTTCATGCAGCCTTATTCATGCTCCTACAGACATGCGCATACATTTCTGTACACATAAACACACACCATGTCTTCACTGAACTTACCTGCACTGCTAGTACTCCCATAAGAGTGAATGGGTGACCAGCCTGCTTTTACTGCAGTCATACATTCCTCCTAGAGTAAAATTTTACTCATCTGCTCTGAAGCTCTCAGCCAAAGAAATCAGGAGCCATGAACTTGCTGGCATGTAGCTTTTCTCACAAAACTGCTCACTGCTTAAGGCCCCTCCCATCAAGTGGAAAACCTCAATGGTAGAGTGATAAAACAGTGTCTGAACAGGAATGGCTTAATGTGATGGGGTAACCTCCTGAGCTAAGGCTTCCACATTGCACTAAGCCCTTCTGAATCCCAGCCATGGAGTACTAGAAAGATTTATATACAAGGACTGTACTAGACCCTGTTCAAGACAGGCAGACAACAAATTTTCTAGACAATTTGGCATTGCTGAAGCTTCTTCCTGAATGGGGAGGTCAGCTATTGACCTCAACTGAAGCACAACAGTCAACAGATCTCCTGGATAACCTTCCCAGGAGTAAGTTCTCAAGAGTAGATAGAATTCGCTTTGAAGTTTATGATCTGGGGACAGCAGATACAAAGATTGCTACTAAAGTTTATAAATGAGTTATGAAGACTCTTGCTGTTCGCTATCTTGGAAGGAACTAGCAGTTTCAGTAATTCTCAATCAGGGAAAAAGTTCTATATCTTGACTCTTATCATACAGTTTCTGTATTGAATCTGGATTATAAAATACTCACAGAGTTTCCGTCAGCCAGAGTGGCCTCAGTCTTGCTGAAATGGATTAATCCAGACCAATGTGATTTTATCCAGGATGCTCAGAAAGAAGGTAAAGTTCTGCTGATTGTTGGCTTGGATGCAGAGAAAACCTTTGACTAGAATTTCTTGATTTTGGTATTGCTATTTTATAGTTTTTCATTTGAATTCTCCACATTAGCCACTCAGATTTACAGGAAGTCCATCACATTTGTAAAAGTAAATTCAAAAGTTATCAAAATTCAAACTAGGGAGCAGAACCAGGCACTGTTGCCTACTGTCACCCTTGATATTTTAGCCATGGCCTGTAGCCAAAATGCTGTGTAAATCAAATATAACAGGGTATAAGAAGGCAAACTGGAATTTGTGTTATTGCTATTTATTTAGGTGATACAGGAGAGGGGAGGTGTTTTCTAGATTATGTGATTGATATGTTGGATGACTTTGGTAAATAGGATGCAAAAGAAATGTCTAAAACACAGGTAATAGCAGTTAATTTCTGTACATCACCTGCTTTACAGACTAGATACCCCTTATTATGGATCATAAATAATTAAACAAAATATTTACATTCTGGACTGTGCCTTTTCTACAGGCTTCAGTATAATTTTTTTATAAGAATCTATTATAGTGGTGTGGAGAACTAGTCAGAAAGTGAAAGAATCAGATCTTTTATATAAACCAAAAAATTTCACACCTATCAAGTTATCACAATCAGTGCAGGACTTAACTTTTTAAGAAACTAAAAAAATGTACTTTTTGTTTGAAAAAAAAAAGCATTTGATAGCTTGGATTAAACTCTCTCTCTCTCTCTCTCTGCCAGAGGACCAAGGAAGTCTGCGTATAGAACATTTTTGGTTATATCCAATAGCTTCATAGTTAAGACTGTTTTTGTTTGCAGGTATATAAAAGGTGATGGCTTTAACTAAAGAGACTTGGCATGGACAGACTGCAGCACTAAGATAGTACTCCCTGTTTGAAGTCCGAGAAAAAAATGTGATTTGGAGGTTGGAACTTTTTTTTCCAGTGCAAAGGCTTTAAACTGGTATTTTAAAACTCCAGGATTACATATATGGAAAGATTTGATAACTCCTAATTTATATAGCCTGAATGATAATTGAAACTTAGACCAGTTGGTGGGATCAGATTAAACATTGGAATCAGATAATGGATGAGATGCAGTGCATTTACTGGACAAGATGCAAGTCCAGGTTTAAGTTGTACACTCTGATTATTTGCACTGTGGATGACTACATAACATTTTTGACTATCAAGAGGTGACAGTGGAATATTCAGAACGAACTCCCTTGAGTGAAGTTTTCGAGAGGTGCTAGTGAGGCCGATCTGTTTGGATGGAGTCTTGTTAATAAATTTTACAAGCAGTTGATTCTAACCAAAATCAATGTAAGTAAGAGTCTTAAGGCTGAGAGAAATTGTTAGATATGTAAATCAATAATACCCAAGGGACATCAGTTTATTTATCACCAAAATATGCTATAGTATCAAGCCCATTTTGCATTCTTTGATTGGAAGTGTTTGCAAAATCATGTTTATATAACCAGGAGGCCTGTTACTCATGTGAGATTGGGGATAGAGGAACATGGAAACACATCTTTTCAGGGTGCTGACTTTTAAAGCACATTTATAGAGTATGGTGAATGTTTTTTGTCTGGGTGTCCTAAGTTTTTTTTATTTTCATGGGGAGTGTCTGAAACATAAGCCATTCTTTTGGCTCTAATAATGTTATTGGTGGAAAAGATGGTAACTGGAAGATTTAAATCACCAGAACCCCTATACAATTTATCGTATTAAGTATTTTAGCATGGAGTCTGTAAAAGTAAAGGTTAATCCAGGCATCATCATCATCAAGCCCCCCCTTTTCCCACTTCTACATGGGCTCAGCGTGCTGCATCAAATGTTGTCACCACTCTTGATTCAGAGCCAGTCTCATACTTTCTTCAACACTTTCATCTGATTATCACAGGTCTTCTGTTATACAATCCATCCATCTCTTGGCACGACATCCTCAGCTTTTCTGGCTTCCTCCTATCTTTTCCAAATCTACTTTACCTTCTTCTGCTTTTCTGCACATGAGACCAAACCACTGTAACCTGTTCTCCTTGACCTTCTCTACAATTGGAGATATTCTGACTTCTGCCCTGATGTCCTCATTTCTTTAGATGTCCCATAGTGTGCATTAAACTACCTTTCTCAGGTTCTTCATCTCCATTAACTAAAGCTACCTCAGGTGCTCTGTCTTTATTGCCCAGGTTTTTTTGTCATACAGAAGCACAGTTCACATGACTGCTTCATACATCTTAATTTTCAGCTTCTTTGGCATTCTTCTGTCTCACACACTTCTCCTGCAGCTTTTTAAATGAGAAGTGGTACTGGACTTGCACTCAATCAGCCATTGCTGATTGTGCCCTTTAACAGCTTGAGCCTGGGCAGCTGCCCCCCACCCTAGTTACAGTTCTGCACTTTGTGACAGTTGGCTGCAGTATCTCTGATTCTAGCTTTGACTTCCTTTCTTCTCAACCCCATCCAGATATTTGAAACTATTAACGTGTTCAACTATTTCCCATTCAGTCTCAGTTTCAGCTACTTCTAACTTCTCATTTGCTGCCATGACCACTGTCATTTCTGCATTCAGTTTTATCCCCTTGTACCTTCAGTTATAAATTTAATTTCCCTATACAAAATGGATTTTAGAAATACAAACTGATAAAGAGATTGGTTTAAATGAAGCTGTCCCCTTAAGACCTATACTGCAGTCATGTGACTTGAAATAACAGTGGAGCTCTCTTTTTAAATGTTAGTTTATGTGTTACTAGTTAGATCTTATGAAGTGGCTAGTGGAAAGAGGCCATGAAAGCGCTTATCTCTGTTTCTAACTTGTTTTAAACTTGTTTTTGAAGCATTAAACCTGGTTACTTACCTGGAACTTCTGGAAGTTTTCTTGTGTTTTAAACAGGACATTTTGCTGTGCTCTGCTGTGGCTGTCTGTCTGTTTTATTTGAATTTAATGTTTTTCATTTGATTACCAGCCTTTACTTTGCATCTGGTGTTTTTCTGATTCATTTCCCTAAATTTGCTAACGTTCCTGTTTGGTGCCTGCTTTAAGTACCACATCATCTGTACACAACAGCATTTTTGAACTGTCCCCTCCAACCTGCAGTTCATCAGTATGAACAGCAGTGGGCTCAGAGCTGAACCCCTGGTGCACATCCACTCCCACCCCCACTGAGAACCCCCTTAATGTGTCCGAAAACTGTACATGAATCACTGTGGCTTGGAACATAGCCTGCACTAATTTTACCAGTGTTTCCAAGACTTCAGACCATCACAGGACTGCCAAATCATCTTGATGATACCTTAATAGATGCTTTTTCCAAGTCTAGAAATGCCCAGTAGGATTCTTTCCTCCTCTCCAAGTTCTTCTGCACTATCTGTCTCACTAGAGACCTTGATTCATTTGTACTGAAACTGCTTGTCATTTTACTTTCTTTTACCCTACATATTCATTTATCAGTAACCCTCTTCAGTACACCGGAATATGATACCTCTGTAATACCCACAGTTGTAAATATTGCCTTTTTTTCTTGTACACTGTCACTAGGATGCTTATTCTTCAGTCATATGAGTTATGCCTGTCTCTCCATATCCACTGAAGCTAGTTCTCCCCCAACCCACCCAACATTTTGATCGTATCTGCTGTGAATTTCTCTGAGCCTGTTGCTTTCCCTGACTTCATTTTTATTGCTGTTCATCATGCTTTTTCTAGGGTTCTTTGTTTCTGCTTTCATCATAAGCTATGTCTGGGTCAGCATAGCTTCTGTGTGGTTTTCTTCATTCTGAAACTTTCTAAACTACTCCTTCTATCTGCCTTTGGCATTTTTTGGACATATCTAGACAAAAATGTAATAACAGATGATGATCATGATTGTTTTGAGAGGACAGGATTACCTCCACCTAAACCCTTGATATTTATAAGAATAATGCCAGAAAAGCACATACACATCTCCTGATGTATTTCTTTTTCAGTAGATGAGGCTAGGAGAATCCTGCATCAAAAGATGATCATACTGCCATGAGATATTTTTAAGAATTACTGAATTAATATGGAATGTATATTCAAAATTCCGTGCTAAGATGCGGTGGTGCAGTGGTAGCATTGTCGCCTCACAGCAAGAGGTTCTCCCGTTTGATTCTCAGCTGGAGCACCTTCTGTGTGGAGTCTGCATGTCCACCCTGTGGTCAAGTAGTATTTGAAAGACATGCATGAATGGGCGTGCCTTCGTTGAAGGTTGGGTGTTGGGCTGGCACCTCGGCACCATAAAAATCTACTGCCAATCATTAGTGGACCTGAGTTCCGCTGTGGTGACGCCTAACCAGGAAAAGCCAAAAGAAAAACAACATTCAAAATTCTGTGCTGAGCAAAATTAGTTGATATCCTTTGAAAAAATCAACAGAAATTCCTGTTAGACATTTTTTTTTCTTAACTGACTTTGTCTAACATGACTGTGCTGCTTCTTTGTATGGAGTTGTGTTTATTTTTAATATGATTTGCTGATTATTCTTAGCTGTTAAGGAAGGAAGTTGCCCTATGCTGACCATCTAAAAAAACTCCAGCTATATTCTGTCACATATCATCTACTCAGAGGCGATCTCTGCTTAACATACAAGGCCGTGTCAAACCCAGAGCTGTTGGACATGCTACACTTAAAGAAATCCCAATCCTTCAGAGCCACACACTACAGGGATCTAAATCTTGTCATCACAATAAGCAAAACATGCTGAAGGAATAGGTTCCTGACCCAGATACTCCCCCTACTCTGGAATAGACTGCCCATACATGTTAAGCAGAGTGCCTCTTTGGCCTTCTTCAAAAGGAACCTTGACAATTAGATGGGAGATAGGAAATTCACCCCGGTGGATCACGTCAGTCACCCTGCTAGACAGGGGTCCCGGGAAGTAAATATTGTGGGAAGATATAGCTAGGGTATTGTTATGGCTAAGCTTGTATAGGCCCTAGGGCCAATGACCTAGTCCCAACCTATGAACCTATTTCTACTGCACAAATCAAGAGTAACAAAATAGATTCAAGTGTGGCAGTGGTAATGAAATAGGGGTGTCTGTCTGGGTAAGTAATCTTCTTAAAACCCACTGCAGTTTTACAAATAAAAGTATTATACATATATATACATACATATATATATATATATATATATATATATATATATATATATATATATATACGTTCATAGATTAGGTTCATAGATTAGTACTATGAACCTATATATATATATATATATATATATATATATATATATATATATATGGGTCTACTTTACAAGGTCAACATATGACCGACTTTCGGAAAGCCGACCATGTAAAGTAAACAAAAAAAAAACACAATGAACACTTACCTAAAAACTGTTAGCAGGAGGCTTTTACCCTCACACCCCCCATAACTTAAATATACCAACTCCGAGATCGCACTACAGTGAGGAAGAGGGAAATTTTCCCATTCTGCACTGTACGGAGAGAGCGGTTCCCCATGGTCGGCTTTTCAAAAGTCGATCATATAGTCTCGGCCATATGAATTTTGACTTTGTGAAAAGTCAATCATGTGAAGGGGATCCATATATATATATATATATATATATATATATATATATATATATATATATATATATATATATATATATATATATGGGTCTACTTCACGTCACTGAAATCCCATTTCACTGTCTTTCATTTCCCCGAGACCAAATCACCTAAATTTCACAATACTGACAACTCATTTCACTGAATTTTATTTCACTGACAGCTTACAACGCTAAATTTCAAAAGACTAAATGGGAAACCATAGACAAACACACTCACAACACTAATGACAACCTCCTTCCACAACTTAAAAACTGTTTACCTGTCTTCTTAACAGAAACCAGACAATATAAAACCAAACTAACTGGGGGGGGGGCTACACCCCCCCAAACCCCCCCCTAACTATATATACTAACTCCAGGATTGCACTATAGTGGGGAAAAGGGCATATACCTTTTACTTGCCTCACAGTACTCTACACACTGCCACTAGTGCTGGGAATGCATAAAACATCCACCATATTACTTTAGTTACTTCCCATATAAATGTAGAGAGAGATACCCACATTTAAAAACACTTCAACACCACTTTCTACATTACTATCAGTATTCTGACACTCAGCACTGTAAGGTACAGAAATTATTTCTGTCACAAGCAAGTTAAAGGTGAATAGAAACCCGTCTGTAGCTTACAATTCAGTGAAATGAGAGTCAGTCAAATGAATTTTCAGTATTTTGAAAATTAGGTGATTTGTCTCAGTGAAATGAATTTCAGTGAAATGGGATTTTGATGATCTAAAGTAGACCCATATATATATATATATATATATATATATATATATATATATATATATATATATATCATATTAATAAGGTAACTGCTCTGGTTGTTGTCCTCATTGAAGAGGGGATCTCCAGCATTTGCAGAGTTTACTGATGCCTAAAGCCAGTTATATGGGCAGTAAATATTTCCATTTCAACTAATTGATGTGCAAGTGATATACAAAAATAATAATCATGTATGCTTGTTATGTGTCCAATTAAAAGCTTCTAGTGTAACAAACCTGGTATGAATTTTGCATATTAATTATTTAGTTTTGTATTTAACCACAAGAAAAAAGGGCAGTTAAGTTACTCTGGCCTGTGTGTGTTGGGGGGAGCACTCTGGAGGCTGATGTACAGTCCCAAAAGTCCTGGCAGTATCTCTGGTCAAAACTTCAGGCAGAATTTAATTGACTGATTTTAATCAGCCACTAAGGAAGATAGATTTGTATCATGCAAACCAACAACTATTTAGATTCAGGTGTGGCAGTGGCTATGGTGATGGGGTACCTGCTGTCTGTTTAGGAAGGTAATCCCCTCAAAACCCACTGCATTCTTATTCCTCTTCATTGACTAGATTAGTAAAAATTTGTGCCAGATTCTTGATATTCTGTTGCACCACAAGATACACCCATGAAGAGAATGCAGTCCTGACGTTGCAGAACACAAAACAGTATGATCTTGAATTGAAGGCAGTCTACGAAACATATAAAAACAAAGACCCAAAAGTGGTGAGAAGTTGCAAAACTTCAGGGCAAAACCAGTATCTGCAGATATGACAATGTGCCAGCTCCAACAGCAGGATGCCAAGTCCAGTAAGCACCTAGATCAAGGGTGAAAGTCCTTGATGCAGGTACCCCTCTTACAGTCCCTCTGGATATAAGCACTCTAGAGACCTGACCTTTCTAAGTAAAGGATGTAGTCAGAACTGACTATATGTGCTATGTCTTTCACTTATAAACTGCACTGCAGTCCTTCCTGATAAATAATATCTGGCATCAGTGTAGTACGATTTGTACTATACCCATTTCTTTAAATATCACATTTTATTGTCTGTATAACTGACTATTTTACTTGTTGCTGGTGCCTTAGTGTGAAAAACAATAGTAACATGCCACTTTTAGCCCAATAAAATGAGAAAGATGAAGAAATATCATGTGGTTTCTGTTCTGATGAAGTGTTAAAGGGGAAGGCATAAGGAGTGTGCTTCAACTGCAATGAGTTCCTGTTTAATTAATGTCTGTTGTTTGAGATATCCTTATTTAAAGCAAAATAAATCTTAATTTATGCTGATGTGTAACACATTCTTTGAAAACATTCTACAAAGGTTGGCTGGCATTCAGCCTTGTCATACAGCTACTTTGCTGTTCTTATGAGCTGATACAAGGAAAGCTTTGTTTTGTAAGTGCTGACAGATCATTTCTAACCATCTCTCAAATGCAGGGGAAGTTGAGCAGTCAGTACCAGGAAAAGGAAACTTGAATGTTCATGCACTGTTCAGGGCCAAAGTACTGCAGCCAAGAGGGCGGGTGATCTGTCACTCGTGCTGTTAAGGAAAATTCCATACAGTCCCCTAAAAGACAACATTAACACACACACACACACACACACACACACACACACACACACACACACACACACACACACACACACAGACACTCGGATCAAGTACACATATTTTGACAGGGATCAGCATTACTTTAAAATACTTAAAATATGATCCGCATAAAGAACACAAGAGCAGGAGCAGTATTTGGAATATACCCAGAAATCAGGCAGGATAAAACATAGGTTTGTGAAAAAATCCTTTACATTACATTTTATTAAATGGGCCACATTTGTTATTTTATCCTTTTGCATATCTCATAGAATTCGTTATAAAATTTATGCAGTAATTTTTTTTTTACTTATGAAATATCTTTATTTTTTCATAAAATGTCTGTGTTCCTAATGGTTTACTTTCACGTATCAGACATATCTTTAAGTGAACTCTTGCAGCATTATTGTACCTGCTGGGTTTCCACCCATTGACTTCATTCATTAGGCCCAGTTTAGAAAGGTTACTGCGATGTGTACACATGGTATACACCTCTCTGTAACCATTTTCAGTTCAGAGACAGCCTTACCACTGTGTTTTAGCATGGGGACGTGCAGCACCATGGTGGGCTGTCTCTGTGGCCTTGCTTAATGCTAATGAAGTAATCCAAAGGAGTGACATATGCTAATTAGCCATGTGCTCTCCCAGAAATGCCCAGGGTAAGGCATTTAAGCAGCCTTGTGATTCACAGAATCTGTTGGCTATGTAAAGTGACATGGTTGCTCATGTTCACCAATTACAGTACAGGTAAGTGACTGGGAGTTTAGCAGACAGCTAAAGCTGGGGGGGGGGGGGTGCATATTTGTATGTGTGTGGCTACACCTGTGAGCATATGTGTGAGTGTGTAGCTACCTGGGAGGTAGCTGTAGGGTGGTTAATGAGGGTTTAGCTGTGGAAAGTGTATGTGTGTGTGTGTGTGTTTGTGTGTATATGGGTGAGTGTCTGTCAGTGTGATCAGATGGGGAGGAGGCTGTGTGTGTGTGTGTCTGTGTGTGTGTGTGTGTGTGTGTGTGTGTGTGTGTGTGTGTGTGTGTGTGTGTGTGTGTGTGTGTGTGTGTGTGTGTGTGTGTGTGTGTGTATGTGTGTATGTGTGTGTTTAAGAGTAAGTGTAAATGAAGGGAAGTGCCTGTGCTGGCACAATATATGGGCCGCAAGTATTAACGTTTATAAAAGAGTACTGTTTAGGACTAGTGGTATTTATGGGTGATTCAGAGGCATGCAGATTAGTAATGAAGAACTTTCCTCATTGCGGCTAACATGTCTCTAAAATGCAAATTGCTGCATCATGTAAACAGTCCCTTTCTACTGCAGGTAGTACCACTAGAACTGGGCTTCTTTCTGAATCCTCATGATTGTCTGGTCTAGATTATCCAGGCAGGTGAGAGTTCCCCTGGACAATGGTAGTGTCTTTTTCTGCTGCTGATGCCCTAATATCTGGTAGGAAGGACCCATATTCAGTACCTCTACTAAACTGTATAGCTTGTTTTCAAACAGTGTAATGGGTACAACTGATAACAGTATTTCTCCAAGCATGCAATAACAAAATACAGTTTACAGCAGCAAGTGGGATGTAAAGAAGACTATCTAAATTCAAATCCATATTCAAAAATGGGAACACTGGGTGGGTATCTGTACTAATTGATGTAAGAGCCTCTCATTTGAATGTATACTTTCATACTGAGTAGGTTACTGCCTCATACAAATGTACTGTCTTCATTCATTGAAAATTCTTGCAACAGCAATATAACTATTAGAATGAATACTAAATAGAATTGCCAAGATTAATTCAGAATGGAGGACAGCAAAAACAGGGTCTTCAGTTCTCTACAAACTGGACATATATCATGTAGCATTTGGTGACCATGTAGATGGGTAACCAAGTCACACCTCCACATTTATCCCCAGCAGTTAATTCAAAAAACACACAGCAGAAGCGGGATGTAGCTGGTGGTGCCTGCCAGTGCTGTAATGTATTTGGCACTTTAAAAGGAACTATAGCGAGCAAACCACTTTAATAAGGTATATTTGGTCACAGAAAGACCTTGCTTACCATTAATGAAAGGAACAAAGAGCTTACTTGAACTTCATGCTTTTGGTTGTATATATGTAGTATTTAAGGTGCCTCTTCACCCTTCACCCTTACAAAATACTGCTTGCCTTGTTTTCCTATTACAGAAAGAAGAGGAGTAGTAACTGTAGAGACTGCTTTATGGAAAACAGCTGAACCTACTTCTGGAAGAATAATCAATTCTTAAGAGTATCATGTCATTCAGAAAGCTGTATAGAGTTTGCTACATATCAAAGCCTGTAACTCATAAATCATTTTAGCAGTTTATTGCTGCTAAGATTTTCTTCCATAAAATAAACTTTAAATATACAGAAACAGCTTGATCAAAGGGAATCACTATTTTACAGCGAGTGTCCCAGGCCGGAGAGTGCATGCATGGAAAGTTCTCAAATTCAGAATTTCTTTTAGAAATGTTTTAACTGCAGGATAACTGGAGACTTATGAGATGAAAAAGATGCAAGTTAGTAATAAATGAAATGTACTATGACAGAAGAATCATGCCAGTGAGTTTCTCTGTCTTGTTTACGTGTTTTTTGTAATCTAGTAGTTTTGAAACTGGGAGGATTTTTGATTTAGTGATTTACTAGGCTGCTCACCTGCTAAGGAAGTGTCTTTCCTGATTAACAATATAAAAGTTTGTACCTGATGCTCTTTAATTTCCTTAAAGATATGAATCGTTTCTATTGAAAATGGTGAAGTGTTTGGAATTAAGTGCAAATCCATTAAGTGTGATGACTGTGGGTCCAGGGGCTTGCTGAATTCCTTAGGTCCCCTAATAAAGTTGATGCACAGTGCATTGATAACAATTTCACCAATGCAAACTTGTCAAATAATGCATTTGCTGAACACATGGGTAACAACACTAAACTATTTTTTATTTTTTTTTTGTAGAGGGGCCATGCCCTCTACTATTTACTATCCTCTTTAGTTAAATGTATTAATTCCATAGTCAAAAGCTGTTGGAAAAAGAGAAGCACCCTTCAAGGGTACAATAAAAGCTGAAATGTATTGTATTCTTACAGGTACACCAAAAACGTTAATCCATTTCATGGATATTGCATTTGGGTAGTTGGGATCAGGAAAATTACACCTGAGAAGAGACTTTTCATTGAATCCCAAATTCCTGAGAAGTATTAACCTTCTCTCTGCCTGCAGCTAAGACTCAGTTCTGCATGCAATGTGGTTCATTTTGGCTCTTAACTAAGGTTGCTTAGAAAGGCTGATACTGAACCCCTACAGTTCACAGTGAGGGACAAGCAAAAACACTAAATAGTTTGCAGGTCTGCATTCACTGGTTCCTTTTGTCCTCCAACTAAGATTCCACTGGAAAGCTGAAAGTGAACCACTTCAGTCACCAGGAACATTAGGCTGTATAAGGACAGGGTGTGCAGTAGTCCCTTATTTCTACACTGCTAGACGTAAACATTTTCAGTTACTGCAGGCACAGACTGCCTATCACCCAAAGACCCAAGCTGTTGTACACACAGTGTGTCCTTTTAGTGCTCCATGGAAGATAATGATACACCCAAGGAGTGAATCACAGAGGGAAGAACTCTTATGATTCCCACTGAACAGTCTCACTAATGCAAGATATATTCACCTGGCATCTGTCACTTTACCTGGAGTCAAGATGTGTCTTTGTAAAGCTTTTGCCTCTGCACCAAGGTGCAGATGCCTGGATATGTCTCCCCTCCAACCAACCCCAACCATCATCCATCCCAATGAAGATTGTATAGGAAAAAAGAAAACAGAGAGAGTGTACAGTCAGTCTGGATAACTAAAGTACTTGATGCCTGTGCCTGTTTTTGTTAAGAATCTCTAAGGTCTTTATAACTGAGTGACATGTTTTGATAAATACTTACAAAAGAGAAAATTAAAGTCAATAATTAGGTATATAAGAAATGAGTACAATGGAAATAAGACCACTTTGTTTTTTGATGAGATGCCCTTGGTTATTAGTTGAACTATATAGACTTATGCCACGTGTACCACATAACCACCATCAACTGCTTAAGTTACCCATTGCAAGGTTAAGAACTCATGACATACCTATGACAAAACTAAAATGATGTAGACTTAAGAATATACATTTATCAGTATCTTTCTACATTTATGAGATCAAAATGATAGATTCCATGTCTTTACGAATAAGATCGGTAGATCTAAAATTACCAGGGTCGGTGGTTGGACCTCCCTTATAGCTGATAGCTGTTCCAGAGGCTTTGGTAATGTAGGACATTGCAAGACTCACATTAAAGAGGCTTAATAGATGCTCTGATTGACCACTCTTTGTGCTAATTATTAAGTTTTCTGGCATATTTTTAGGGCCCGTAGAGGTAGATTGTTTTTCTTTAGAAAGGGCTACTAGGGCTTGTTCCATAGCCATCATTTGAAGGGGGGACAGGAGCTGAAGAATTTGAGGGACAGGTATGAAGGTAGGTGAGGAAAAGTCTGCATTAAATTTGTTGGCTAGGATACTGGCTATTTCTTTTGGGTCAGAGGGGCTAGTATCATATAATTGATTATAAACAATGGTGGGTTTTGTTTCTTAACTTTCTAATGTAGTCAAAGAATGATTTATAATTATTTATGGCATCAGTGGCCATTTTGAGTTCATAATCAGTTACTTGTTTTCTGACTGCTGACTTGCATTCTTTTGAATATATGAGCTTATATATTGCATTAATAAACATAAACTGGATAATGCTTTAGCAAAGCATATAGACCAATATCCAGAACACACATTCAAATTTTGGATACTTGATCAAGTAAATAGTAATTCAAGAGGGGGTCCACGTACCCTTCTTTTAGAAAAGCTGGAGTTACTATGGCAAATTCGTCTCAATGCTTACAATTTTCCGGGATTAAATGACGTGCTCTATCACGTGTTGCTTAAAACTGAAAAGCTTAATGAGATGAAATAATGTGGTAATAACACTATAGGTATACACTAACTATTTGCTGCTTCTAAGTCAAGTAAATGGGGGATTTTAAATTTAGGAATGTGATTTTTTTAGTATACTGCTGCTGCTATTTGCTTATTAGATAAAGTAATATTTAGAGATTAGAGAAATGAATTTGAAAAAATGTATATTGCTTTTATAATGTTGCTTTTAATTACTGTATCTTTAAATTTTTAAGGTGGAGAAATCTAGCTGATTGTATTCATCCTTATTTAAACCTTTTTTTCTATGAGTGCTAGTATCTGATGAAGTTCAACTGATTATTGGACGAAAAGAGCTTCATTAAACTTTGTGGATTTTGTTTCCAGTCAAGCTGCCATTTGTCTTTGTTTTAGTTTCATGGTCTTTGGAGGACACAGAGGGTGGTCCATAGCTGGTTATGAAGTGGCAATTGATTTTATTTATAATGACTTAGATTTCCAAAATTTCAAAATTAGGGTACAATGAATCTACATTGCCATGAAGAGGTTTCTGACAAAAAAAAAATGACAGACTTCCATAGCTGCCCACAGGTTTGAATGCATGAAAGGTTCTAAACCCAGGAAGTCTCTGTTACTATGATATATGTATGTATTTGTGTTGCAGGAGGGTCTCAAGCGCTAGCAAGTTTTTGTTAAATCTGTTGGCACTGAGAAGAGACAACTTATTGTGTTCCATATCAGAATTTACAAGATGGAAATCTTGACTAGGCAGGCTATACCTAAAAAAGGTACTATGGAGGCAGCAAATGCTTTAGCCAAAATTAAAAGTCCTGGTTAAGAGAGGTGTAGGAGGCAATTCTTTGCAAAGCAGGAAGGTCTGTCAATCATTTCATCCCATGCAGACACATACTGGTGTCAAAAGAATGAAGGCAGCTACTAACACAATTATTGAAGCCCATTACATTGTCTTTGAATTTTGGAATCATTGTAGATGCTGGGAAGATGCCACTCAGAGTCAGTGTTTTCCTTCCTCTGCTACATACTTAGCAAGGTAACTCCCATGTGGATCACCCGCAAGTTGTAGTTACATTTTTCAGGCTGGAGGGATCTAAGAACTGTCAAAATGTCCTGGATGATGGTAGTATCAGTGAGCCTCAGAAAAGAGTTATAAATTACAAAACATTTCCTAAGGTGGATGCATCACTTGTAGGCTTCACCTGTTTGTGGCATACATCCTGGTGATTCACTGAAGTATGTGCAATGGCTGGTGATGTTTGTGTTGATGGCATGGGGTGTGGCCTGGTGGTTGAAATGTCTTTAGTCTGAAGTATAAGAGGCTTGGGGAGTGACTTGTAAACCACTCTGCATGAGTAAGTGTAGTGGTGGTAGTGTACTCTTACTGCTTACTGACAGCACAGTGCTGTGAAAGGGAGACCTATAGATTCATTAAGTATTTATACCTCCTACAAACTGAGTCCTGCTGTGGGAGCCATAATGTGCTCTTGGTAAGTATGAGGTGGTTAGTACACTGCCTTCAAATACCAAGTGCTGTCAGACTGAGTACACAAGGAGGAACAACAGCTGACTATGATTCTATATTATACAAAGAATGAGTATGCTTAATTAAATATGGATGTAATGGATATAATATGGTTTTAAATCAGGTAGAACAGAAATTAAGTTGCTTCATACTAGTAATTATTTGTCTTTGAGTAGTCAGGTAGCATTGCCACTTCACAGCAGAGGTTGTCTGGTTCAGTTCTTGGCTGGGGTGCCTTCTTTGTGCAGTGTGCATATCCTCCTTGTGTTCATGTGGGTTTCCTCTGGATGCACCAGTTTCCTTCCACATTACAAAGATCTGCAGTCGGTGGATCAGGAATTCTAAATTGTCTCTAGGTGCGAATGCATACATACGTGATATACAAGAAACACTTGGCAACCTACTTCTGTTTTGCCCTTTGCCTTGTAAACTCTATCGATAGTGGTGACTGTCTATTCAACAATTACGTACAATAAATCTGGACAAAGTTACAAATAATGGGGGCATGGGCCTGAAATCAGGTACACATTTTAAAAATTGGTCTTACAATAATAGGATTTGCATTATCATTCATTTTCTGATGGATATGACCATATTTATTGACTTCAGTCCTCAGTGATTTGTCAGAAAACCACAAATTTTATGAGGAACAGACCAAAAATATGAGGAAAACAATCTGGACATTTTGCAAATATCTGGACAGTTGAGAGGTATGATTAAGTGGTACTGCAGGCACTGCAAGGTGGTAGGTCTACCTGGTGTCAGTTACTGGTCCCAGATACAGCTGTAGCTGTAATGTAAGGCAAAGGAAGCTGACAGGGGGTGGTGGTAGAGGAGGTCTGAGGACAGTGCATATACGTGCTATTGGGTTTTATGTACTGTCTCCATTTTACAGTGAGGACAGCACAAAGCTCCATTTCTTTACACAACTGTGCCAGTGCCAGTCTAGTACAGCCCTGCTGTCTGCCGTTCCTATTGTTTGTAAGATAAGAATGCATGCTGGAGCTGGACAGCTTTTTCACCTGTCATGCATGTATTATCATGGCCAACATACAAGCACTGTGGCAAGAGATGTCTTCCTGTGAACTCAATGAGTGTGTGGTGGGCTCAGCTGTAATTGGAGTGAGAAGGGAATAGGTAATGAGGTTCATTAATACATAATGTTGCAAAATTGAGAAATAAATCTACGAAGCTGAATAGAAACCACTGAACTATTTATTAATTAATTGAGCGCTTTCGTCAGGCGTTCGCCCCAAGACTTCATCAGAATAATGAGAATTGATTAAACATTTTCTTTAAATACAAAATTAACCTATCACATGTCAAACCTTTTTTTGTTGTGTCTTTCGGCTTTTCCCGGTTAGGGGTCACCACAGCGGAACTCCAGTCCGCTAATGATTGGCAGTAGATTTTTACGTGCCAAGTTGCTGGCCCTGACGCACAACCTTCAACGAAGGTATGCCCATTCACGCATGTCTCCACACAGAAGACGCTCTAGCTGGGAATTGAACAGGACAACGTCTTACTGTGAGGTGACAACGCTACCGCAGCACCACCACCGCAGCTTTCAAACCAATGCATCCAAATTGGTTAAAACCTAACCCTAACAACTGAAACAAGCCTCCTATTCCAAACATATGCCTCTAATTACCAAAATAAAACAAACATAGTAGCCCCCCCTTTTTTATAAATTCTACCAAGTAGTTCACATTTCAATAAATTCATGGTCAAATTAAAACATATTGTTGCCTAAGTCATGATAAAAACAGCAGATGTAAAATTACAATAATCCAACCAGTCCTTTCTTATTCAACACACCCACAAAAAATCCATTCAATTCAATATTGGTCAAAACAATTACAAATGGAATTCAGACTTGAGTTTTAAATAACTTGAAATGGATAATATATCATTTAAACCATAATTATTTGTAGCATTACATCTTAACTGCCAAAGTAATTGCTTATATTCAAGGAATAGCTCAACAGGTCCACCTCTGGTCCCTTCAAATCATACTTGTTCCAAAACAGAAAATTTAAAAGTATGCTGTGGGTGTTCAATAATATGTCTAGCCAGTGCGTTTTTAATATTGGCCTTCCTAATATCATACATATGCTGATAAATACGCTTGTGTAACATATTGATAGTTTTGCCAATATAAAATTGTTCACACCCTTGGCAAATTGCAATACAGACAAGTAATTTAGTCTGACAATTATATTTATTAGCCAAAAAAACTTTACCGTAGCCCCTGATATACACCATATTGGTTTCTAGTATCAGGGGACACTGTGCACACCTTCCACATTTATGCATGTGTCCGTCTTTTTGGCCAGAGTGGTTAACTTCCAGTAAATTTTTAAAACACCTATCTCTCTTATATACTACACAAGGTGTTTCCCCCAACCTAGTTTTACATTTATTATCCGTACCAAATCCTATCCAATTATTGCATATAACTTCCTTAATATTATAAAATAATGTATTAAAGGTAAGTACCATAGCCTCAGTATATGAACCACTAATGGTGACCTGATTTTCAGTCACCAAAGTCCCTCTATCCCCCATCAATCTACCAGGTAGTGACCCCAAAAGTGGAGAAAATTGCCCACTATGTCTTTTCATTTTAACCTCATCCAAAATGGGTTCCATAAATATCTTAGGATATCCTCTCCTAATGAACATTGTCCTCAAATTCTCAACTTCTTGTAGGAAAACCCCATTATCAGATATCATCTTTGATAATCTCACACCCTGCCCTTTCACTAGGGACTTTTTCTGATGTAAAGGATGACAACTGTCGTAGTGCAACAGAATGTTAGAGTAAGTGGGTTTCCTAAATAAAGTAGAGGCAATTTTTTTATTTACCATATCCTTATTTAAGGTAATGTCCAGATAATTAATGGTATCAAAATTAAATTCCATAGTAAATGTGAGGAACCCAGTGCTAGAGTTCATAAACTCAAAAAATTCCTGAAGTTGTTCTTCTTTTGTGGTTGTGTTGAATAAGAAAGGACTGGTTGGATTATTGTAATTTTACATCTGCTGTTTTTATCATGACTCAGGCAACAATGTGTTTTAATTTGACCATGAATTTATTGAAATGTGAACTACTTGGTAGAATTTATAAAAAGGGGGGGGCTACTATGTTTGTTTTATTTTGGTAATTAGAGACATATGTTTGGAATAGGAGGCTTGTTTCAATTGTTAGGGTTAGGTTTTAACCAATTGGGATGTATAGGTTTGACATGTGATAGGTTAATTTTGTATTTAAAGAAAATGTTTAATCAATTCTCATTACTCTGATGAAGTCTTGGGGCGAACGCCTGACGAAAGCACTCAGTTAATTAATAAATAGTTCAGTGGTTTCTATTCAGCTTCGTGGATTTATTTCTGTTTTGATAATGTTGCAAAATGTTATCAGCTCTTCAGCTGAGGAATGTATAGTTACTATGTTGTCAAAGTGTTAGGTACTGTAGGGAGAACTTCGCACCTGGCAGAGTTGGAGCTGGATGATGCAAGGCCCTTTCCTAAACCACTCATACCTTTTGAATCCCAGGGTTTGCCTCATGTTAAATAGTAACCAGTGTAACTGACTTTATATCCAGAACAATCCATTCAATTCAATGGATTGCTTAAGTGTGATTTTAGTCACTAAATAAGAATCCCATTACTCTGTTATGTGTTTTTGATTAAACATTGTGGGCTATATTTCAAAACAGTTTGTGCTTGGAATTGCGTGGTATCCCAAGCCTGTGAGATGTTTTCTTGCTTCAAGTAATGTATGTAAATTAGTAAGTGTTCAAGCCTTTATGGGCATTTGCAACCTATACCCAAGTCCAAAAGAACTGGAGGAATTGCTGCCCTCATCCCCAGAGAAAGTGTAAATTGAAAGGGCACATCTAAATGTCCCATGTATTATACTGTGGGTGGTATGACAAGTTATTGAAGCAACAATGACCATGTTAAGGTTGGAGGCAATGTTCAGGAAGCAGCAGCTAATTTAACTTATCTTTGAAGATTACACTAATTAGTTATGGTTTGGACTTTTCTAATTCAGATTTATTGTTAGAAGGAATATTTTAATCAAAAGATCAGCACAATATTTGCTGAATATATTATGAATGTGTAGCTTCCTTGTACATATTTGTCCTTTCTATAGCTGCGGGGATCTTTGTTAAGGGCCTTAATTCACTACTAAATACAATCCCTGTTAAACTGTCCCCTTCTGGCGTAGTATAACTCCCTGTATTTTTAACTGAGATAAGAAGGATAGCACTGTAGTAACTCTGACCTTATCTAAGCTACTCATATTGGTGATGTTTCATGCATTGTCATTCTGTTAGCCCCTATATTCGGTTCTGTGCACACTGCTCAGCCTGTCTGGCAGAGTCTGCTTATAGTTTTTTTCTTGGTACAAAGCTTAGCTTTCCTGCTATCACCTTGGAGGATTTAGTGTTGAGGGAGGCACATTTGATATTGTAGAGCCTTTGTGCATGCTTGTTTTACAGGATTAGGGTAGCAATCACGAGCACTGGAAACATGAGCCTCCACGCTATGGACTCCATGCATTTTCATGGACTGGGCCGATGAACCTCACCTGGGTGGATATATCACATCAACGAATAGACACTATCATGCAACCCTGAACTTTTTGGAGTCTGAGGCATATTCCTCTTGTGAATAATTTAGTTGTCTTACAACAATTAGTAATGCACTTCATTATTTACCATGGCGTGTGGAAACAATTAAATAACAGGTAAGTCTACTGCATATTATCTGTTAATTTCTGGAGTTTTGCAGGGTTATAATATGGGCCAGACTCCAAAACCATTTACATTTAGGATAAGACACTGCTCTGAGCTTGCAACTGAATATCACTCATACTGGATACCAAAACAAGATGTCTGATGATCTTTATTTGACATATACAAATGAGGAATTTTGCAAGTCTTCATGGGCAGTAATACTACTACACCTGGTTCCTGAAGAACTATGCTGCCTTACAACATGTCATTCAAGGAAAGCATAAAACTGGTATGGCCAGGAATACAATGTATGTGCTTCCAAAAAAACATGTCTCCAGTTACCCCTACAATGACTGGAGATGCATATGTTAAGAAGCAGGCACATCGGTTGTTCAAAGGCAGACCGCTTAGACTGCTTCCTCCAAGACTGGTTTATTAGGTAGCCTAAGATGTAAAAAGATAAAAAAAATACAGGTAGATAACAACCTCTCCTTCAACAACCACGTCACCACTGTAGTTAGAAAGTCGTTCTATGTGGCATATCTCATCACAAAAGGTTTCTCATCCAGGAAAAAAGAAGTCATTATCGCTCTCTATTCATCCCTCATCAGCCCCATTAAAGAGTACAATGCCCCATTTGGCATGTACCTCACTGGACACCTCCAAAAGCTGGAGAGGCCACAGAAGTTCCTCACTAAGAGGATCTTAGGACTCAAACACGTGCCTTATGCAGATAGACTTAAAAAAACTTAAACTTTACTCCGTCTCATATTACCTACTTAGAGGCGATCTCTGCTTGACATACAGATCCATGTCTGACCCAGTTTTGCTAGACATGCTTCATCTGAAAAAATCCCAATCCCTCCATGTTACTTGCTCCAAAGACCTCAACCTTAGAACCACATTAAACAGAACCTGCTGGAGGGATAAGTTCCTAACCCAGAGACTTCCAATACTCAGGAATAAACTCCCCATTCATGTCAAGCAGAGTACATCACTGGCCCTCTTCAAAAGAAATCTTGATGAGTGGATGGGAAATAGGAAATTCACCTGGGGATCGTGTCAATTGCATTGCTAGATAGGGGCACAGGGAACTAATGTCTGGTAAGCCATATGACTGGGAACACTATTGGGCTAGGCTTGCATTGGCCTCAGGGCCTTTAGCCTAGTACTTACCTATGAACCTATATATATATATATATATATATATATATATATGTATATATAAATATGTGTGTGTGTGTGTGTGTGTGTGTGTGTGTGTGTGTGTGTCTGTGCTGTACAGTGTAATTCATCATGAATCATAGATTATTCTGGTCTATAGTGATCCCTCTCCCTGCAGCCATGTGCAAAGGGTTGCTCAGAATTCATGACACACATGTATCTTGGTTTGCAGTGGTGGCTATTAGTCCCTCTACAGAGCTTTTTCCTGTATACTGATGGCTCCCCTGTGTCTGCCTCATATGCCACTTTTATGCCCATTCGTATGAATGTTGTACTCAGCCATACCTGTCCCAACCATGGTCCTGGCCCCATAGCTGCTTGTCCCTTTCTACATCCAACATAGGTAAGTGGTCTTCTCTGTGCATTCACAACACCATATGTCTTGCCCTGTTCCTAGACATATCCTGCCATTTTTGGTTTGACTGAATGGCTATTGGCTGGTGTCAGATGAAGTTTGTGAACATTTGAATGCACTTTGCGTAAATAATATGATTCATTTCTGAAAAATGTTATGGAGTTGCATTATCTGCATTCAGCTTATCCATACTGTGTGTGGGGCAACAATTGACATAAATCCTTCAGAGAATTACGTGCCCCTTTCTTTGCACAAGGTGCAAATCAGGTGGGATTGGGGGAAACAGGAATGTAGCAGCAGAGGGACTCCATAATGTTGCCTCATATGGTCTCTTTTTGCAAGATTTATGCATGTGAAACTTATATCTGATTAGCTGTATCTGCAGCATTAAATTAAATTTCATTAAATTTCGCACTGAACTGATCGAAGGAAGGACACTGAGGAAACTCGGAGCTATAATATATAACATTAAGTATCCTGTTTTTTGTTTATTTTGTTCTTTATTATTTTGTTATTTATAGCACTTTGTGTACTGTGTATATTTCTAGCTAGTTTCACTGTGTGTGAGGTATTAACTGGAAATTGTCCACTTTTATTAAGCATCTGTTGGGTTGTTTGTTTCTGATAACTTGTTGCAGTTAAACTCTTTTTTCTAGAGGCTCCTTTAGCTGTTTAAAACTTTTATTTAAAGGCTCACTGCTGCTTTTCAGCTGTGAGAAACATTTCTGCAGTTTGTTATAAGTAGTGGGGATATTTGTAGCATTTCCATATTCAGGCTTGTATTTGGGCCTAGTGTTTGTGGAGGCTGTGTGTCTGAGCACATATTCAGGGACATCTTGGTTTAGCCAAAGCCATCAGGCATTTCAGTGAGAGAATTGTTTGAGGTCATTGGCTGACTGAAGTCACCTGGACTACAGCTTAGACTAAGCACCTCATTGGTTCTTTTGAGATTTCTTTCTTAAAAGCTGTCTCAGGTTTCAACTTTCTGTTACCTAAGAAGTTCAGTTGTGAGTGTTCTGCCATTTCACACTGAACTGATCGAATGAAGGACACTGAGGAAACTCGGAGCTATAATATATAACATTAAGTATCCTCTTTTTTGTTTATTTTGTTCTTTATTTCTTTGTTATTTATAGCACTTTGTGTACTGTGTATTTTTCTAGCTAGTTTCACTGTGTGTGCGGTATTAACTGGAAATGGTCCACTTTTATTAAACATCTGTTGGGTTGTTTGTTTCTGATAACTTGTTGCAGTTAAACTCTTTTTTTCTAGAGGCTCCTTTAGCTGTTTAAAACTTTCATTTAAAGGCTCGCTGCTGCTTTTCAGCTGTGAGAAACATTTCTGCAGTTTGTTTCCCACCCTCCCTCCCTGTTGGTATAGTGTTTGGTGGCTTTGCAGTTGCCCGTCCCTAGTGTAAATTTGATCTGGGACCCTCCTCCCAGTCTAGTGTCATTACCTCATTCTACCCAGTACAGGGAGAACATTTGGGAAGGCCAATCAGCTTAGTTTCTGTTACTCCTTTCTCTCTTTCCACTTTAAAAAAAAAAAAAAATGTATCTGCTTTTACTGTATTTGTGTTTCTTCCTACTTTATTTTGCTTTTGCGTCATCTTAAAAGTACTCAATTGTATTTTTTACTGCTTGGTGTAACTCATTCTAAGCCTTTTAGTTTAAGCACTTTGGGCTTCAGACCAGTTGTTTTACATTAAGAAGGTTTGTGGTCTGCACTGTAGTGGCAGAACAGGTAGCTTACATCCTTCTAAGTTGGGAACTGCTGATTGAGGGCTCAGTGTCTGTTATTCTAAAAGTGTATTAATTCTGGTTTAAGCACTTGGGCTTCAGGCCAGTTATTTTACATTAAGAGGGTTCCTGGTCTGCACTCTTGTGGGAGGAGAGGCTGGACTCTGCCCTTCTGAGCTGGGAATTTCTGATTAAAGGCTTATAGTGCCTGCATATTTGAACTGCTTCTTACTGAAATTGGTACACCTTGTTTGCTGTAGCATAGACTAGATCCAGGCCTGCTGAATCTAGCTTTGTTTCTATAACTTGAGCACTAATCCAGGCATTCTTTAAAGTATTCAATTGTATTTATTACTGCTTGGTAGTAACTTGATTCAAGTGTAGCTATCATTCTAAGTCTTTTGGATTAAGCACATGGGCTTCAGACCAGTTGTTTTACATTAGGAAGGTTTGTGGCCTGCACTGTGGTGGCAGGACAGGTAGCTTACATCCTTCTAACTTGGGAACTGCTGATTGAGGGCTCAGTGTCTGTTATTCTAAAAGTGTATTAGTTCTGGTTTAAGCACTTGGGCTTCAGGCCAGTTATTTTACATTAAGAAGGTTCGTGGTCTGCACTCTTGTGGGAGGAGAGGCTAGACTCTGCCCTTCTGAGCTGGGAATTTCTGATTAAAGGCTTATAGTGCCTGCATATTTGAACTATTTCTTACTGAAATTGGTACACCTTGTTTGCTGTAGCATAGACTAGATACAGGCCTGCTGTATCTAGCTTTGTTTGTATGCTTGTTGTTTGTTTGCTTGTTATTTCCCTGAAACGCTAATTCCACCTAAAACGCGGCTTTTCAGTGCTTCTGTGGATCCCTAGTGATATCTGCATTGCTTACTGTACTTATTTCCTTGTTTCACTTGAAAGAAAGTTACTGTTTGTCATTTTTGCATTTAAGTTTCCTGTAACACATTGCATTTAAATTACCTGGCACTTGCTCACTAAAGCAATTATATAAGTCAGCACTAAAAAATTAAAAGCACTACACCCTCACAAACTCCCCTTGAGTACCTTGTTCCCCATTGGCTCCTTTTCTCAATTATAAAGGAATTCCCAATACTATTCTAGCATGTCCAAAGGTCAGTTGTCAATCTCCTCTCCGGTCCAGCTGGTGAATCTGGGAATCTTGAGGCAATGTTACAACTGCCTCATGTACACAGACAACCCTCTCCTCCTCCCAACAAATTCCAACACGTGAGAGATGCAACCATATAGCCAAACTGGAGGCTAAGCTCTCTCAACTCAGTACTGGCGTAACCAGTCAGGAGGAGAAGGAAACCACACTAATTACAATTCCAGTCTCACATAGACCTACCACGACAGCAAACCAAACACATAAACACACAAAACATACTGGAGGCTCTAAATAAAAATCTGCCTAAGCAGCAGAGACCTCCAAAGCAGACACCCAAGCAACCACTACCCCAAAACAAAACATGTGCAACACATAGCTCACAAAGCCAGTGTGCCAAACAGTCACAGCCCTTAAGACTAAACAACACACCTGATACACTTGTAATAGGTGACTCTATCGTCAGGCACACTGACGTCCTGCTCACCAGGCTGAACAAGGAGAAGGTCACGGTGAGCAGCCTGTCGGGTGCTAGGATCCGCCACATAACACAAGCACTCAGGTCACTCCAAGGCAAGTACAAATATGACTCAGTCATTGTCCATGCTGGTGTGAATGACCTGAGACGTACCTCCCTGGACTACATGAAAAGAGACATAGAGGAGCTCTCTGAGCATGTAGCCCAGGCCGGTATGACCCTGACCTTGAGTAGCATCTTACCCTCACCAAGAATGATGCTACAATATGAAGACAAGATGATCAATTTCAACAATTGGCTTAAGTACTGGTGTCATTCAAAGGGGATCCAATGCCTGTCAGCTTGGGATGATATGCTCGATAAGCGACGATGCTTCACTAGGGACGGCTTGCACTTGTCACCCCTGGGCTTTCGGATATCGGCAAAGGCTCTTGCTACCCCCATAGTGCCTTTTTTAGGCAAGGCTCAAAAGACAAACCCACCTCCATAGGTATCACAAGGGATAAGAAACTAAGAGTAATGCTACTCAACACCAGAAGTCTAAATCTCAAGATGCACGCACTCGAAACTCTCCTTAGCATGGAGAACATCGATATCTGTGCAGTAACAGAAACCTGGTTCAAGGCTCCTGAGAGCACCCCAGCACTACCAGGTTATACCTCATACCATGCTTTTCGGCCCCAAAACTTGGACCAAACCACAAAAGGAGGGGGAGTATCAATATTCATCAATGATACCCACACCTCCAGGTGGTTTAAATGATATATTATCCATTTCAAGTTATTTAAAACTCAAGTCTGAATTCCATCTGTAATTGTTTTGACCAATATTGAATTGAATGTATTTTTTGTGGTTGTGTTGAATAAGAAAGGACTGGTTGGATTATTGTAATTTTACATCTGCTGTTTTTATCATGACTCAGGCAACAATGTGTTTTAATTTGACCATGAATTTATTGAAATGTGAACTACTTGGTAGAATTTATAAAAAGGGGGGGGGGCTACTATGTTTGTTTTATTTTGGTAATTAGAGACATATGTTTGGAATAGGAGGCTTGTTTCAATTGTTAGGGTTAGGTTTTAACCAATTGGGATGTATAGGTTTGACATGTGATAGGTTAATTTTGTATTTAAAGAAAATGTTTAATCAATTCTCATTACTCTGATGAAGTCTTGGGGCGAACGCCTGACGAAAGCACTCAGTTAATTAATAAATAGTTCAGTGGTTTCTATTCAGCTTAGGATTTATTTCTGTTTTGATAATGTTGCAAAATGTTATCAGCTCTTCAGCTGAGGAATGTATAGTTACTATGTTGTCAAAGTGTTAGGTACTGTAGGGAGAACTTCGCACCTGGCAGAGTTGGAGCTGGATGATGCAAGGCCCTTTCCTAAACCACTCATACCTTTTGAATCCCAGGGTTTGCCTCATGTTAAATAGTAACCAGTGTAACTGACTTTATATCCAGAACAATCCATTCAATTCAATGGATTGCTTAAGTGTGATTTTAGTCACTAAATAAGAATCCCATTACTCTGTTATGTGTTTTTGATTAAACATTGTGGGCTATATTTCAAAACAGTTTGTGCTTGGAATTGCGTGGTATCCCAAGCCTGTGAGATGTTTTCTTGCTTCAAGTAATGTATGTAAATTAGTAAGTGTTCAAGCCTTTATGGGCATTTGCAACCTATACCCAAGTCCAAAAGAACTGGAGGAATTGCTGCCCTCATCCCCAGAGAAAGTGTAAATTGAAAGGGCACATCTAAATGTCCCATGTATTATACTGTGGGTGGTATGACAAGTTATTGAAGCAACAATGACCATGTTAAGGTTGGAGGCAATGTTCAGGAAGCAGCAGCTAATTTAACTTATCTTTGAAGATTACACTAATTAGTTATGGTTTGGACTTTTCTAATTCAGATTTATTGTTAGAAGGAATATTTTAATCAAAAGATCAGCACAATATTTGCTGAATATATTATGAATGTGTAGCTTCCTTGTACATATTTGTCCTTTCTATAGCTGCGGGGATCTTTGTTAAGGGCCTTAATTCACTACTAAATACAATCCCCGTTAAACTGTCCCCTTCTGGCGTAGTATAACTCCCTGTATTTTTAACTGAGATAAGAAGGATAGCACTGTAGTAACTCTGACCTTATCTAAGCTACTCATATTGGTGATGTTTCATGCATTGTCATTCTGTTAGCCCCCTATATTCGGTTCTGTGCACACTGCTCAGCCTGTCTGGCAGAGTCTGCTTATACGTTTTTTTTCTTGGTACAAAGCTTAGCTTTCCTGCTATCACCTTGGAGGATTTAGTGTTGAGGGAGGCACATTTGATATTGTAGAGCCTTTGTGCATGCTTGTTTTACAGGATTAGGGTAGCAATCACGAGCACTGGAAACATGAGCCTCCACGCTATGGACTCCATGCATTTTCATGGACTGGGCCGATGAACCTCACCTGGGTGGATATATCACATCAACGAATAGACACTATCATGCAACCCTGAACTTTTTGGAGTCTGAGGCATATTCCTCTTGTGAATAATTTAGTTGTCTTACAACAATTAGTAATGCACTTCATTATTTACCATGGCGTGTGGAAACAATTAAATAACAGGTAAGTCTACTGCATATTATCTGTTAATTTCTGGAGTTTTGCAGGGTTATAATATGGGCCAGACTCCAAAACCATTTACATTTAGGATAAGACACTGCTCTGAGCTTGCAACTGAATATCACTCATACTGGATTCCAAAACAAGATGTCTGATGATCTTTATTTGACATATACAAATGAGGAATTTTGCAAGTCTTCATGGGCAGTAATACTACTACACCTGGTTCCTGAAGAACTATGCTGCCTTACAACATGTCATTCAAGGAAAGCATAAAACTGGTATGGCCAGGAATACAATGTATGTGCTTCCAAAAACATGTCTCCAGTTACCCTACAATGACTGGAGATGCATATGTTAAGAAGCAGGCACATCGGTTGTTCAAAGGCAGACCGCTTAGACTGCTTCCTCCAAGACTGGTTTATTAGGTAGCCTAAGATGTAAAAAGATAAAAAAAATACAGGTAGATAACAACCTCTCCTTCAACAACCACGTCACCACTGTAGTTAGAAAGTCGTTCTATGTGGCATATCTCATCACAAAGGTTTCTCATCCAGGAAAAAGAAGTCATTATCGCTCTCTATTCATCCCTCATCAGCCCCATTAAAGAGTACAATGCCCCATTTGGCATGTACCTCACTGGACACCTCCAAAAGCTGGAGAGGCCACAGAAGTTCCTCACTAAGAGGATCTTAGGACTCAAACACGTGCCTTATGCAGATAGACTTAAAAAAACTTAAACTTTACTCCGTCTCATATTACCTACTTAGAGGCGATCTCTGCTTGACATACAGATCCATGTCTGACCCAGTTTTGCTAGACATGCTTCATCTGAAAAAATCCCAATCCCTCCATGTTACTCGCTCCAAAGACCTCAACCTTAGAACCACATTAAACAGAACCTGCTGGAGGGATAAGTTCCTAACCCAGAGACTTCCAATACTCAGGAATAAACTCCCCATTCATGTCAAGCAGAGTACATCACTGGCCCTCTTCAAAAGAAATCTTGATGAGTGGATGGGAAATAGGAAATTCACCTGGGGATCGTGTCAATTGCATTGCTATATAGGGGCACCGGGAACTAATGTCTGGTAAGCCATATGACTGGGAACACTATTGGGCTAGGCTTGCATTGGCCTCAGGGCCTTTAGCCTAGTACTTACCTATGAACCTATGAACACACACACACACATATATATATATATATATATATATATATATATATATATATATCTGTGTGTGTGTGTGTGTGTGTGTGTGTCTGTGCTGTACAGTGTAATTCATCATGAATCATAGATTATTCTGGTCTATAGTGATCCCTCACCCTGCAGCCATGTGCAAAGGGTTGCTCAGAATTCATGACACACATGTATCTTGGTTTGCAGTGGTGGCTATTAGTCCCTCTACACAGCTTTTTCCTGTATACTGATGGCTCCCCTGTGTCTGCCTCATATGCTACTTTTATGTCCATTTGTATGAATGTTGTACTCAGCCATACCTGTCCCAACCATGGTCCTGGCCCCATAGCTGCTTGTCCCTTTCTACATCCAACATAGGTAAGTGGTCTTCTCTGTGCATTCACAACACCATATGTCTTGCCCTGTTCTTAGACATATCCTGCCATTTTTGGTTTGACTGAATGGCTATTGGCTGGTGTCAGATGAAGTTTGTGAACATTTGAATGCACTTTGCATAAATAATTTGATTCATTTCTGCAAAATGTTATGGAGTTGCATTATCTGCATTCAGCTTATCCATACTGTGTGTGGGGCAACAATTGACATAAATCCTTCAGAGAATTACGTGCCCCTTTCTTTGCACAAGGTGCAAATCAGGTGGGATTGGGGGAAACAGGAATGTAGCAGCAGAGGGACTCCATAATGTTGCCTCATATGGTCTCTTTTTGCAAGATTTATGCATGTGAAACTTATATCTGATTAGCTGTATCTGCAGCATTAAATTAAATTTCATTAAATTTCACACTGAACTGATCGAAGGAAGGACACTGAGGAAACTCGGAGCTATAATATATAACATTAAGTATCCTGTTTTTTGTTTATTTGGTTCTTTACTTCTTTGTTATTTATAGCACTTTGTGTACTGTGTATTTCTCTAGCTAGTTTCACTGTGTGTGAGGTATTAACTGGAAATTGTCCACTTTTATTAAACATCTGTTGGGTTGTTTGTTTCTGATCACTTGTTGCAGTTAAACTCTTTTTTTCTAGAGGCTCCTTTAGCTGTTTAATACTTTCATTTAAAGGCTCACTACTGCTTTTCAGCTGTGAGAAACATTTCTGCAGTTTGTTTCCCACCCTCTCTCCCTGTTGGTATAGTGTTTGGTGGCTTTGCAGTTGCCCACCCCTAGTGTAAATTTGATCTGGGACCCTCCTCCCAGTCTAGTGTCATTACCTCATTCTACCCAGTACAGGGAGAACATTTGGGAAGGCCAATCAGCTTAGTTTCTGCTACTCCTTTCTCTCTTTCCTTTCTCTCTTTCCACTTAAAAAAAAAAATTATCTGCTTTTACTGTATTTGTGTTTCTTCCTACTTTATTTTGCTTTTGTGTCATCTTAAAAGTACTCAATTGTATTTATTGCTGCTTGGTGTAACTCATTTTAAGCCTTTTAGTTTAAGCACTTTGGGCTTCAGACTAGTTGTTTTACATTAAGAAGGTTTGTGGTCTGCACTGTAGTGGCAGAACAGGTAGCTTACATCCTTCTAAGTTGGGAACTGCTGATTGATTGCTCAGTGTCTGTTATTCTAAAAGTGTATTAATTCTGGTTTAAGCACTTGGGCTTCAGGCCAGTTATTTTACATTAAGAGGGTTCGTGGTCTGCACTCTTGTGGGAGGAGAGGCTGGACTCTGCCCTTCTGAGCTGGGAATTTCTGGTTAAAGGCTTATAGTGCCTGCATATTTGAATTGCTTCTTACTGAAATTGGTACACCTTGTTTGCTGTAGCATAGACTAGATCCAGGCCTGCTGAATCTAGCTTTGTTTCTGTAACTTGAGCACTAATCCAGGCATTCTTTAAAGTATTCAATTGTATTTATTACTGCTTGGTAGTAACTTGATTAAAGTGTAGCTATCATTCTAAGTCTTTTGGATTAAGCACTTGGGCTTCAGACCAGTTGTTTTACATTAGGAAGGTTTGTGGCCTGCACTGTGGTGGCAGGACAGGTAGCTTACATCCTTCTAACTTGGGAACTGCTGATTGAGGGCTCAGTGTCTGTTATTCTAAAAGTGTATTAGTTCTGGTTTAAGCACTTGGGCTTCAGGCCAGTTATTTTACATTAAGAAGGTTCGTGGTCTGCACTCTTGTGGGAGGAGAGGCTAGACTATGCCCTTCTGAGCTGGGAATTTCTGATTAAAGGCTTATAGTGCCTACATATTTGAACTGTTTCTTACTGAAATTGGTACACCTTGTTTACTGTAGCATAGACTAGATCCAGGCCTGCTGAATCTAGCTTTGTTTGTATGCTTATTGTTTGTTTGCTTGTTATTTCCCTGAAACGCTAATTCCACCTAAAACACGGCTTTTCAGTGCTTCTGTGGATCCCTAGTGATATCTGCATTGCTTACTGTACTTATTTCCTTGTTTCACTTGAAAGAAAGTTACTGTTTGTCGTTTTTGCATTTAAGTTTCCTGTAACACATTGCATTTAAGTTACCTGGCACTTGCTCACTAAAGCAATTATATAAGTCAGCACTAAAAAAATTAAAAGCACTACACCCTCACAAACTCCCCTTGAGTACCTTGTTCCCCATTGGCCCCTTTTTTCAATTATAAAGGAATTCCCAATACTATTCTAGCATGTCCAAAGGTCAGTTGTCAATCTCCTCTCCGGTCCAGCTGGTGAATCTGGGAATCTTGAGGCAATGTTACAACTGCCTCATGTACACAGACAACCCTCTCCTCCTCCCAACAAATTCCAACACGTGCGAGATGCAACCATATAGCCAAACTGGAGGCTAAGCTCTCTCAACTCAGTACTGGCGTAACCAGTCAGGAGGAGAAGGAAACCACACTCATTACAATTCCAGTCTCACATAGACCTACCATGACAGCAAACCAAACACATAAACACACAAAAACATACTCGGAGGCTCTAAATAAAAATCTGCCTAAGCAGCAGAGACCTCCAAAGCAGACACCCAAGCAACCAGTACCCCAAAACAAAACACGTGCAACACATAGCTCACAAAGCCAGTGTGCCGAACAGTCACAGCCCTTAAGGCTAAACAACACACCTGATACACTTGTAATAGGTGACTCTATCATCAGGCAAACTGACGTCCCACTCACCAGGCTGAACAAGGAGAAGGTCACAGTGAGCAGCCTGTCGGGTGCTAGGATCCGCCACATAACACAAGCACTCAGGTCACTCCAAGGCAAGTACAAATATGACTCAGTCATTGTCCATGCTGGTGTGAATGACCTGAGACGTACCTCCCTGGACTACATGAAAAGAGACATAGAGGAGCTCTCTGAGCATGTAGCCCAGGCCGGTATGACCCTGACCTTGAGTAGCATCTTACCCTCACCAAGAATGATGCCACAATATGAAGACAAGATGATCAGTTTCAACAATTGGCTTAAGTATTGGTGTCATTCAAAGGGGATCTAATGCCTGTCAGCCTGGGATGACATGCTCGACAAGCCACAATGCTTCGCTAGGGATGGCTTGCACCTGTCACCCCTGGGCTTTCGGATATTGGCAAAAGCTCTTGCTACCCCCATAGTGCCTTTTTTTGGCAAGGCCCAAAAGACAAACCCACCTCCATAGGTATCACAAGGGATAAGAAACTAAGAGTAATGCTACTCAACACCAGAAGTCTAAATCTCAAGATGCACTTTTCGAAACTCTCCTTAGCATGGAGAACATCGATATCTGTGCAGTAACAGAAACCTGGTTCAAGGCTCCTGAGAGCACCCCAGCACTACCAGGTTATACCTCATACCATGCTTTTCAGCCCCAAAACTTGGACCAAACCACAAAAGGAGGGGGAGTATCAATATTCATCAAAGATACCCACACCTCCAGGTTGGTGGCACAGTACAAAGCATCAGAGACTATCCATGTGCAACTAACAGTGGGTAAAACTGCCTTCCAGTTTATAGCCTGCTATAGACCACCCTCCCAAACCCAGGAACCCCACTCAGCCTTCCTGAGAACACTGGAAAATATGAAGGTCTCTCCAAACACCATTATATTGGGCGACTTCAACTACCCAAACATAGACTGGGAGCATTACTCTAGCTCCAACACCCTAGCCCAAAGGTTCCTAGAATTTATAAACTCAAATGCTATGGAACAACTTGTTACCACTCCCACAAGAGGGGAAAACATACTGGACCTGATCATCACCAACATGGGGACTCTATGCTCCAGACCAGAAGTGTATCCCTCACTGGTAAGATAAGACCATAAACTAATCTCACTGGATATTCACATCCCGACCCCACCCCCTGCCCAGAAAACCACAGTGAAAAACTTCTCTAAAGCAAATTTCACACTCTTCAAAACTGAAGTGGAATCCATCAAAGCCCCCGGGCCTGTGGAAATATGGCCCAGACCGCAGAATCCTTTATAAATGCATTCTATGAACACCTTCAGGAATGCATGGGTCATGCAATCCCAAATAAAACCAAGACCCAATCCTCCAAAGGCAGACATCCTGTCTGGTGGACCCCAGCCATAAACAAACTATACAATAGAAGGAGGAAGCTACTACATGATAGAGCAAAATCCCAAAAAGGGAAGGCATCTCTGATCAGTATTAGCAAAAAACTACGGGCACTCATAAAATCGTCTAAGGCCAGCTTCGAGAGAAAAATTGCACAGAACACTAAGGATAATCACAAGGCTTTCTTTAGTTATGTTAGGAACCTGGGTGGGAATTCCCAGAAATGCTCAGAATTAGTCCAAAATGACAAAAAATACACCAAACCCACAGACATTGCCAACATCCTAGCTGACAGGTTCAGCGCAAACTTCTCCCCCCCGCACCAAAAGGGCAAATATCTATCCCAGCAGAATGCTGCCCCCCTGACATCTTAGATGCTCAGGTAAGAGCTGCCCCTCTACAAAGCAAAAAACACAGCATCAATGGGACCAGACAGTGTCCCGGGCTGTGTCCTACATGAACTCCAAGAAGAGTGAAACCCAAACCTAAAACTACTGTTCACTCTCAGTCTTACTACAGGATATGTACCCAAAGAGTGGCGTACAGTAACAGTGGTCCCTGTCCACAAAGGTGGTGCCTCAATGGATCCTGGAAACTATCGCCCCATAAGCCTGACTAGCTTGGTCTGCAAAGCTATGGAAAGGATCATCATGGACCTCATAAATAAAGATATTGGGGACCTACAGACACTGGATCCTACCCAGTTCGGCTTTGTTAAGGGCAGATCCTGCCTCTTAAACCTGGTCGATTTCTTTGAAACAGTCACCAAGGCCATTAGCAAGGGGAAGGTGGTCCACACAGCCTACCTGGACCTCGCAAAAGCCTTTGATACAATACCCCTCTCAGGCATTATAGATAAGCTCACCAGATTAAATATAAACCCCTATGTCACTAGATGGGTTGCAAACTGGCTCAAGGACAGAACTCACATGGTTAGAATTGCTGGAGCCATGTCAGACTCCAAACCAGTTACAAGTGGCGTCCCACAAGGCTCAGTCCTGGGACCTCTCTTGTTCGGTATATATTTCTCGGAGGTACAGGCCAACATGGAAGAACTGTGGCTGACCAAGTTCGCAGATGACTGCAAACTGGGCACCATAATAGACTCTCCAGTCGACACAAGCATCCTCCAAAAGGGCCTCATAGAAACAGACAACTGGTGCCAGAGCCATGGCCTCAAGCTAAACGCCAAAAAGTGTATAGTCATCCCCTTTGGCAAAAACAAAGTGCCCACAAATTACCACATAAGTGGTAATCCATTAAGTACAGAAGAAGTAATTAGGGACCTGGGGACCCAAGTTGATAGCAATCTTTCATTTGACAACCACGTGGCCAAAGTGGTTAGAAAAACATTTTATATAGCCCACCTAATCATGAAGGGATTCACATCTAGATCAGGGGAGGTCATCGTGCCTCTTTACTCATCCCTCATCAGGCCCATAATTGAGTACAATGCCCCTTTTGGGATGTAGCTTACCAGACACCTGCAGCAACTGGAAAGACCCCAAAAGTACCTCACCAAGAGGATCAAAGGGCTCAAACAGATGCCATATGCTGCCTGGTTAAAGAAACTCCAGCTCTACTCAGTGGCATACCGCCTGCTCAGAGGCGATCGGTGCCTGACATATAAAGCCATGTCCAACCCGGAATTAATGGACATGCTGCACCTCAGAAAATCCAAATCCCATTGAACTACGCGCTCGAGGGACTTGAACCTCAGCACTGAAATAAATAGGACATGCTGGAGGGACAGATTCATAACCCAGAGGCTCCCTTCACTCTGGAATAAAATCCCAGTCCAGGTTAGGCAGTCCCTCATTGACTCTCTTCAAGAGGAATCTTGATGAGTGGATGGGAGATCGTAGGTTTTCCCTGAGTATCACTTCTGTGTCACTGTTAGACAGAGGCACAGTATACTAACCTCGAAAAAGGGCATAGCAAAATTAATTTAAAATGGGTGGCGAAAGCCAAACACACTCTGGCTAGGCTTATAAATGCCCTAGGGCAGATAGCCTAGTATGAACCTATGAACCTAAATGAAGTAGGATGATAATAATAGAATCATTAAATTCTTCTTTTACAGTCTACAGGTACAGTAATTTAATTAATAAGTAGTAGGGTTTTTGTACAAAGGAATACTCATTCTATTTTTTCATTAATTGTTTGTGAACGTAATGTTTTATCAAAACCTTTACTTTCCAGCTGTCTTTGTAGCTAGCTTTGTTGAAATGGGCATCCTGAGACATAGCATAAGTTATCTCATGTTCTCTGACAACCACCTACTAATTAAGCAATCTGTTGGAAGAACAAAGCCACTACAAATAACAAAGTTGTCAGAACCCCACATTACCACACTAAATCTATCTCAAACACCTCAGACCCACATATACTGAGGCTGTTAAAATAACCTACAGAAACTTCAAAGGCCACCCAGATGAATCTATAGCAATGCATTTCCTCAGAAACCTCACAAACATTCAACTAAAGTAACACCCACCATGAGTTATGCACCTATAACTCACAGTGTCTCAACTCAAAAGGCAATCCACACAACCCAACATCCTGCTCATAGAAGATTCTGTTGTGAGACACACTGATGTACCCCTCACCAAGTTGAGCAAAGAGAAGACCATGGCCAGCTGCCTATCAGGAGCCAGGATTCACCACAGAATGCACGCACTCATGTCCTTACACCACAGATACACACATGACTTGGTCATAGTACTCATGGGAGTAATGATCTGAGGCATACCTCCCTGGACTATATGAAGAGAGACATGATGGAGCTCTCAGAATATGTACCTGAGGCAGGTATGAACCTAGCCCTAAGCTGCATTTTACCTTCAATTTGAATGATGCCACAATATGAACAAAAATGATTGACTTTAACAGCTGGCTTAGTTCTGATGTCATTCAAAGGTAGTACAATATATATCTGCCTGGGAAGACATGGTAGATAGTCCAATTTGCCTTGCCATGGATGGCCTGCACCTGTCCTCCAAGGCTTTTGTATATTGGAAAAACCTTATTCAACCCCATAATGCCTTTTTTAGGCAAAGTAAGTCTTCAAACACTTCCGACATAGCAAAACAAAATTCAGATAACATGAAGGTATTGCTGCTCAGTGTTAAGAAATACTCTCCCTACAGGTACCGACTCTAAAATGCATTGATATATGCATCGTCTTGGAGTGCTGGTTCAAGGATATTGAAAGCACCCTATCTGTGCAAGGCTTCAATGCCTACCACACATTCAGACCCCCTGCACTAAATTAAGGCACTAAAGGTGGTAGAGTCTCTATATTCATAAAACAAAATTTCACCTCCATACTTGTTAGGCAATATAATGACTTGGGTCTCCTCCATGTCCATCTTACTATTAACAAAACTCAATATCACATCATAATTAACTACAGGCCCCCCTCTTTCTACCCCATGGCCAATACCTCCTACCTGACTAGCTTGAAAACCCTAAGTGCTCAGCCAAACACCATTCTCTTAGGGAATTCCAGCTATATCTCCATTAACTAGGAAATGTATACATTCTCAAACATGTATGCCTAGAGATTGCATTGCATGTAAAAACAAATGTAACCCTCCAAATACCAAAACTGCTCTTGCCAAACTTAATAGGGGACTCCATTTCCTGATCTAATCTACCAAAACTTGCTACAACATAAACATAACCACCCAGGCAAAAGATAATCACAAAGTCTTCTTCATCTGTGTTAAAAACCTCAGAAATAATGCTCAAAATTGTGCAGAGCTAATAATAAATTATATCATATACTCTAATCCTGAGGACATAGCCAATCTACTAGGGGATAAATTTGTCTCTAACTTCACCCCCTCTCCCCCCACACATACCAGCCCCCCAATCTCCCAGGAACAGGTCCTCAAAACACTATCCAAGTCCAAGAACACTGTTTCTATTGGGCCTGATAACATACCAGGATGTCTATTGGTCAGTCTGAAACAGGACCTCTCAACCACCCTACACAGTCTCTTCAATAACAGTCCAATCACAGTTTGTACCAGACAAGTGGAGAACTGCAACAGTCATATCCTGCACAAAGGTGGGATGTTAAATGACCCGGACAACTATAGACCTATAAGACTAGCCAGCCAGATCTGTAATGTTATGAAGGCATTATAATGAAATTAATAAATAAGGGCATAAGGTTTCTACAAACTCTTACCTTGAGCCAGTTTGGTTTTGTCAAGGGCAAATCCTGCCTAGTTAATCATGCTGACATCTTTGAAAAGGTTACCAAAGCACTGGATAAGGCAAAATATGTACACATCACATATTTAAACAGCATCCCCATTCAGGCATAGTTTATGAACTCATCAAGCTAGATGTAAATTCCTATACAGCACATGGGATAGCAAACTGGCTTACAAACAGAACTCAGGAAAATAGGGTAGGTGAAGCTACCATCTCTCAAAGACCTGTCACTAATGGTGTACCTCAGCGTTTGGTCCTTGGGCCACTCCTCTTTGGTTTCTACTTCTTGAAGGTCAAAGCTAATGTTAAGGGCTTATTGCTGACCAAGTCTGCAGATGATTTTAAAGTTGGTGCCATCTTAAACTCTCCAGAAGATACCAAGATCCTCCAGAAAGGCCTATCCCAAACAAATTTCTGATGTCAAAGCCACTGCATAAAACTAAATGACAAAAAATACAGTTGTTTCCTTTGACAAGCATGACATTATCTGCAACTACCACATTATCCCTGAAAACTGACCCAGTAGTGAGGGCCCTAGGAAACCAAGAGGACAATGAGCTATCAGTCAATCACCACATGGTGGCTGTCACCACAGCGACAGTTATCCCACTCCATAAAGGGGGAGCCACGACGGACCCCGGGAACTACTGCCCCATTAGCCTGACGAGCCTGGTCTGCAAGGCCATGGAACGTATCATCATGGAACTCATAAATAAAGACATTGGTAATCTCCAAACTCTGGACCCTACTCAGTTTGGATTTGTAAAAGGCAGATCATGTCTCCTAAACCTGATTGACTTCTTTGAAGCAGTCACCAAAGCCATAGATGAGGGTAAAATGGTTCACACAGCTTATCTAGATCTCACCAAGGCTTTCAACATCATCCCTCACTCAGGAATTATAGATAAGCTCACTAAACTAGGTATAAATCCCTATGTCACAAGATGGGTTGCCAACTGGCTCACGGACAGAACCCACACTGTGAAAGTAGCGGATTCCAAATCCGACATCAGACCAGTGACAAGTGGAGTACCACAGGGTTCAGTCCTGGGTCCTCTCCTGTTTGGTATCTACTTCTCTGAAGTGCAGGCCAACACAGAAGATCTTTGGCTAACAAAGTTTGCAGATGACTGCAAACTAGGAGCCATAATCGAAACTCCTAACGATGTGGACAAACTACAAAAGGGCCTCAATGAGACAGATACCTGGTGTCAAAGCCATGGCCTGAAGCTCAATGCCAAAAAGTGTATTATCATTCCCTTTGGTAAAAACTCTGTACCCACGAACTACCACATAGCTGGTAGTCTACTTAATGCCAAAAATGTGATAAGAGACCTTGGGACACAGGTGGACAGTAGTCTCTCCTTTGATAATCACATCACCACAGTGGTCAGGAAATCCTTCTACGTGGCTCATCTCATCACAAAAGGATTCTCATCCAGAAAAAAAGAGGTCATTGTTCCCCCCTACTCATCACTCATTAGACCCATTATAGAGTACAATGCCCCTTTTGGTATGTACCTCACAAGACATCTACAACAACTGGAAAGACCACAGAAATACCTCACAAAGAGGATTACTGGCCTCAAACATATGCCCTATGCAGACCGTCTCAAAAAACTACAGCTTTACTCTATCGCATATCGCCTACTCAGGGGTGATCTCTGCCTAACATACAAAGCTATGTCAAACCCAGAGCTGTTGGACATGCTCCACTTAAAGAAATCCCAATCCCTCCGAGCTACACGCTCTAGGGACCTTAACCTTATCACCACAATAAACAGAACATGCTGGAGGGATAGATTCCTGTCCCAGAGACTTCCCATACTCTGGAACAGACTACCTATCTATGTCAAACAGAGCTCCTCATTAGCACTCTTCAAGAAAAATCTTGATAATTGGATGGGAAATGGGAAATTCACCCTGGGGATCACTTCTGTGGCTCTGCTCGACAGGGGCACAGGAAAATAATTTTCTTGGGTGGCGAAAGCCAGGGTACATTTTTTGGCTAGGCTTGTATGGGCCCTAGGGCCGATAGCCTAGTACCTACCTATGAACCTATGAACATATCAACTATTGCGCTAAAGTCTTTTTTTCATTATGTAGCTTATTAATAAGTACATGGCATCCAGGTCCAGGGAGGTGATCCCACACTGTATTCTTCACTCATTAAGCTGATCACTGAGTATGCCAAAAAAAAACACAAAAAAACATACTAAAATAGAAAGAAAATGGCTTCAGAAAGCAACCAGTGGTCTTTAAGTGCCTAAAGCACTTTTCGTTTAATAAAATCAAACTTCTTCAGATGCATCTGAAGATGTTTGATTTTATTAAACGAAAAGCGCTTTATACACTTAAAGACCACAGGTTGCTTTCTGAAACCGTTTTCTTTCTATTTTGATCACTGAGTATAATACCCTCTTCAGCATGTACCTGTCCAAAACAATTCCTGCAACTCAAGCAACCACAATGTTTTCACACTAACAAAATCAAGAGCCTAAATTAAAAAAGCTACACTGATCATCTTGAAGCCCTGTCCCTCTTTTGGCATCTTAGATTCATGAATTCATACAAGATTACTAAACTCATGACTTAACTCATTCACTCCAATGGAGCTCAGGAAGTTTGCACTGTAACTTCCAGCTGGCGGAGCCTAAGCCTTTTACAGAATCAAATTATGTCCTCACATTTCAAACAAATCTGCATATCTTTGGAACCATAAAGATTAGGAAAAACGTATAAATGGCAAATTACAGCACAAACTATTTTTATAGTGCTAGTATTCTTTAGGTTTTAGGTGTTAAACCAAATTTTATAAGTCACAGTAAACGCAATAATCATTACATTTGTAATGTTTTGTAAACAACTTACAGTATGTCAGCAACCACTCAAGTTACACACATACTATCAGCAGTATTTTATTCATTTAGCTGATAGCTTTCATATGAGGCTAAGGAGTTCTGCCTGTTTACTTGCTTGTTGAAATATTTTGAAAAATGTGCAAATTATATCTATATAAATTAATATAATAAAAACAACAGTTATTATCTATTTACCTGCACTAGACAGTGGTCAAATACTAATGCAGTTGAGTTTACTATTGTGTAAGCTTTAAGATGAAATAATTTGAAACCTTGTACATAGCATGGTTTTGGAATTATTGATGCAAATATGAACAAGCAATATTTGATGCCTAGAGGCATCAGTAGGAGTTAACTGCAGATGCACCTGGAGGCATCACTCAGATGTAATGAGTTACAGACCCTTACAAGCCAAGCCAATATTACCAGATTTTGCCCAATATATGGCCCCTAGGGGCAAGAGGATGGCATGGATTTGTGCCTGTGCATTGGGTATCTCCCCCCAAGTGGGAATTTGCAAGTCCCCATCCACTGATTCAAGCTGTATTTGAAGAGGGCCAGGGAAAGGGCTCTACTTAATTTAAATAAGAAACCTGTTCTAAAGAAGAGGCAATCTCTGAGACACTTATCTGTCTCTCCAGCATGTTTTACTTGAGTCAGAGGCTAAGTTTAGATCTCTAGTTTGGGTGACCCTCATGCTGTTTGACTTGTGGATGTGTAGCAGCTCCATCAGGGCTGGATTTGTAGCTGCCTTGTAGGTCAAGCATATGTCACCCCTTAATAGACGGTAGGAGACAGAGTAAAGGGATAGGGCTTTTAGTCTATCCATATAGTTCATGGTGTTTATACCCTGTATTTTCTTTATGAGGAACCTCTCAGGTCACTCCAGCAACTGTAAGTTCCTACTCATGTACATGCCAAATGACTTACTGTACTTGATTATTGGTCTAATGAGGGCTGAGTACAGATGAATTATAATTTCCTTGGATCTGGATGACGTACCTTTACTTATAAGTTCTGCCACATAAAAGGACTTCCTCAACACTGTGGACACATGGCAGTCAAAGTTCAGGCTACTATCTATCATTGTACCTAGATCTGTCATTTCTGAGTCTACTCTTAGGGGTATGCTATTGATGTAATTTGCAGGGGTATTTGACTTCCCAAAGGGTATGATTATGCATCTTTTTGCATTTCATTTTAGGCCTTGGTTCTGGCACCAATCATTTGTCTACAACTAATTCTGCACATTGTTGGGTATTGCCTTTAAGACTGCGAATACAGCTTAAAAATGCCTTATGGTTATTCTTAGCTTTGGAGGCTATTTTTACCACAAAGCTTGCTTTTAGGACTTGACCAGTTCCCTGATTCACGTGTTTAGACTAATGAGGGACTTTTTGCCCTGTTGTGCACATTCCCTCTTACTTCTCAACAGGATTTTATTTCTTTTGCTGTACAACATTTTAATACCAGGGGTCCACCAGGGTGGCTTGTTTTTGTGGTTTGACCTGGGTTTATTTCGGTTTGTTACTGCTGTTTCTATGCGGTTGTTTATATGGTCTTAGATGACTTTTGTGTATGCCTCTGCATAGGTTTATATGTTTTTTTGGATTTGGGGGAGCTTGGAAACTAGCTATGTTATCCCCTAATGGGGTAATTTACCTTAGAGAAGTTCTTAAAGGTTTTGGTGTTAGGTGGGGAGGACTAGTTTTACCTTTATTTCAAGAGAGACCCCTTTGTGATCTGATTTTACCAGTGAAGACATCACACACAGAGAGTAGCGGGGTGCGTGCAGCACTCTCCCATATTTGTTAGTACCATAGCTAGGATATTTGTTCCCCTAGTGGGAGTGTATACTAGGTGCTCCAGGGCATTTGAATTTACAAAGTCAAGAAATCTTTGGGCATGCATGCTAATGGTCGTGTATGCCTCCCAATTAATGGCGAGGGAGTTAAAATCACCCTTGAGTATGGTATTGGGCTGGATGGTGAGTGATTCTAGTAATGGTAGGTATGATGTATGGGAATGGATTTTTCCCATGGTTAGCTGGACATGGAGTAGCTCAAGCATGTCATATTGTTTGCCCAGCCTTGAGGTGTGCTTATTCTTTATGTAGATAGATACACCTCCGCCTTTTGCTCTTTTGTGTTTAGTGAGTGATCAGAATGTGTAGAAGGCAGAGTGCTTTCCATGACTTTGAACCATGTTTCAGTAATGGCACAGATGTAAACTTTCTCCAGGATGAGGAGAGTTTGAGCAGTAACACCTTTAGCTTGTACTGAGTAGCTTTTGTTATGTTGGAAGGTTTGTCTGTTTGACAATGCCTAAAACAGGCACTACAGAGGTGGATAATGTTTTGGCCCATATCTGAAAACCTAGAGGTGACAGATGAAGATCATTCCTGATAAAGCAGCATGGTCTGTCAACCATTTCTTCCCACGCTAACAAGTATTGGACCCCTTTGGAATGACACCAGTAGTTAAGCCAATTGTTAAAGTAGATAATTTTCTGCTGGTATTGTGACTTCATCCTTGGAGACGGTAGAATGCTGCTCAGTGTTAGCACACTAGGCTCATAAATGCCTGTGACACATAGTTTGAGAGCTCAATCATGTCTCTCTTTATATAATCCAAGGAGGCATGTCTCAGATCATTATTAGAATAAAATCAAGGTTTAGCACTTTCTTCCCTCAATGTGAGGACGTCTTCAGAAGAAGTCCCCACATTGAGGGAAGAAAGCTCTAAACCTTGATTTTATTGTAATAAAGGTTTGAATTCCTTCTGGTTGCAGTGCTGTTTTTCCACCTTGGTTTCAGTGGTTTGGGTTCTGTGATTATTTATGTCTCAGATCATTCATGTCGACATGGATTATGACTGAGTCATACTGGTGCTTGGGGTAAGTAATGTGAGTGCTTGCATGATCTGACGAATCCTGGCCCCTAACAGGCAACTAACTGTAACCTTCCCTTTATTCAGCTTGGTAAGTGGGACATCAGTGTGCCTCACATTGGAGTCTCCTATGACCAGAATATTGGGTGGTGGAGTGTTTCACCTTATGGACTTGGTAGCTGAGGCACAATAAGATGTAGCTTTATGAGTTGTGATGGGAATTATCTTGTTTGTGTATATGCAGAGTTTCTGAGGACTGCTCGTGAGAGGGCTTTGAGGTTTGAGTGAGGTACATGTGAGCACTTCTGCTTATGTGGGTCTATGTGTGTTGTCCTTTGTGAGTATTGTGAGTGATGTGTGTAAGTCACTGACAACCTGTTTGTTGCTTTTTGTGTCTGTTAGTGAGAGTCTAGCCTCTAGTGCCAATGTATAACTACATTTCTCACATACTGTATGTGTCTGTTCAAGAATTAAGTGGTTGTCAGTGTACATAAGGCAATTGTTACACTGCCTCAGGATACCCATGTCCACCAAGCTGGATGCAGAGATAGCAGGAAAGTGCCCATTCATGTTTGCAGGCCCTAATGCGTACTTGATAGGATAGGAGTGGAGGGTGTTTGTAACTGGCTGAGGGAAGGGTGTTTACTTGGTGTAATCTGCAGCTGACCTAACCAGTGATGCTGCCTAGTGCCAAATCAGATGCTGGCTGAGCAGCAGTAGCACTGGGTGCTATAATAAGGTAAGGTAGCTAGCACAGTAAACTTTCACATTATAATGAAAATAAGCAATGTTTCCAGATGATTGTGTCTGTACAGGACACTGGCACAGCTCCATACATATGTACTGAATTTATACCAGCACTGGAAATACAGAAAACTGACTAGTGAGCCCTCTGGCTAATAAAACAACTACACGTACAGTCCTTTTGTGTGCTTTCCATCTCAGATGGACCAGGCAAACACCTGCTGCCACTAGATGAATAATCCTCCTAATGTAAAAACACAGTAAAAGAGTGTCTGTAGTGAAATGCTACCACAAACAAACTTGAAGATACAGATACAGCAGTGTACTCTAAACAGCTTATAAAAGTGTGATTATTCAACAAAAGTACTTCACATGATAGAAATGAGCCAACAGCCACTCACTTTTGCAGAATTTATAAAGGCACTAAAAACAAGGTAAGCCAATGAATAAGCCCTCCAGCCAATATAACAGTAAAATGCAAGAATATGTAGTGTGTTTCCCCAATCATTACAGATCAGGCTGCCACCCACTAACACTAAATGGAAAATCTACTGTCCTCTTGATGTAAAAATACAGAAAAGTGCTTGCTAGGGTGTAAAATTACACCACTTTATCGAACAACTAGCTAGATAATGATTCAGAGCAAGTAAATCAGTAGAACAGATAATGAGAGGCAAAATGCACTTTTTCCAAACTAAGCAGAAGTAAAGGCAAATAAATAATTCAAGATATAAACAGCAGTATAGAAAAGAAGGAGCTTATAAAGCTCAATTTACAGTAAGGGTCTGCAGCTTAAAATCACCAATTTTAAAAAGCAGATCAAGGAATGGGAGGGCAGGTGGGGAAAAATAAACAGGAGGATGGGTGGGGAAAAATAACTAGCAGGTGGTCAAAAAAGAGTGCTTGCAGTTTTTGCAGGTCTTGAGTCTTATCAGAAAAGGCAAAGACTCAGAAATTCTCTGTGTATTTAAGTATCACTCAATAAACAAATTAACCAATGTAAAATGTGCAGCCTACGCAGTTCAAGTGCCTATCTGCTACATAAAAAAAAAAAACACCAGGCCAGGTAGATTTCTTAAAACAGAAAACAAAATGAAGCAGTTAAAACAGAAAACCTCTCTACCAGTTTAAGCATATCGCAGACAAAAAAAATACATAGATTTACTTTCCTCACCCAGCAGGGTGTCACCAACAGTGCTTGTAGTTTTTTCAGGTCTTGAGTCTTATCACAAATGCTACTGAGGGGTGATCTCTGCCTCATTTACAGAGACTTTACCAACCCCATCTTTTCAGATCTATTACACATCTGTAAGTCCAAATAGTGGGACAAACAATTGCTCAAGAGATCCTAATCTCTTCTAGAACTTAAATAGAATATACTTGAGGAATAGATTTGGCTCCCAGAGAATACCAATTCTCTGGAATCATCTTCCTCTCCTTTTAAAGCAAAGTACATTTCTTATTCTAGTCAAGCATAATCTAGATCACTGGATGGGTAACCACAAGTAAACCCCTAAACTGGCACTCTTGTTCCTTATGGTTATGTGTATTCATAATACAAGATGTTCTGGATTAATTGTACTTATTATACCAGGGCTAGAAATGTACTGTGAATGCATGGCTTTGCTTCTGAAGATCCTCATAGATTATTAGCTTAGTAAGTACCCATGAACCTAAAACTTATTCTTCTTATCCTTGCCAATAACTCTTTAGTTTTCATAACTTCTGTTCTCTATGGTCTAGCATATTGTTCTAAAGCTTTTCTTGATGAATGCACCATTTCAGTGGGGTTACACAGCAATAATGAATGCCATCTCCTTACAGTTCTCTCTCTTTGGTGAGAAACCCTAACATTTATTTTTATTTGTTTACATTGTGTTTATTGACTTAGTCAAATCAGGCCTTATGGTTTACTTTCAGGGGAGACTGAGGTAGTGACTAAGAGAAATTTAGTCAAAGAAGGAGGAGATTTCCCTACTCTTTTTGATAAATGCCATGGGAACTTTTACGTCCACCTCCACCAACTCAGATAGATGGAGTGGTGGTGGTTTAATATCTAAGTCAAAGAACACTATCAGTACTGGAAAAATTGACTCTAAACAGAAGGTGTAGGAATATAATCCACTCTCTTGTGACCTTCTGGCATTAAAGACAAGTGTGCAACCTGCTGAATCACTGATCTTTTGTTATCTATAATTCTTATTTTCGACTATAGACCAAGTAGTGATAGCAAATGGCAGTAGTGCCAACATAAACGTGAAGTAATCCATGGAAAACAAGCTTAAGTTTGGAACTTGCAAAGTCTGTGCACCACAGCTGATAATAAGTACTTTAAACCTGACAGAACTGTCTATAGCTATCTCTCAGCAACTAGCAATTGTTTGCCATTTCACTGTCTTCACTTCTTCTTCTGGGTGCACAGTGGTATTAATATATATGATTTAGTGTGAATGATATAATGTTTACCACATTAGTTTTCTTACAGAAGAACTGTAGAGCTTTAATTTTCTGTATATAACACTTTTTCATAACTTGGGAAAGAAGAAGACAGAAAAGTATCATACATTTATTTGAGTAACCATGCATAAGTACCTTTTATGAAAAACGACATATATCTGAAATAACATTTAGAATTTATTTATATCATTCTGTGACAGTTTACCCCTTTTAAGCATAACCTGGATAACTGGATGGGAAACAGAAAATACATCCCTGGGATTCCACCCATGTTCCTGCTAGACAGGGGCATCGGGTGCTGACTTGTCTAAACATGGGCTAAACTCTTGGCTAGGCTTATAAGGGTTTCAGGGCCAATAGCCTAGTAACTTCCTATGATCCTATGAGTTGAGAGCTAACATAAAAAGAGTATATTAGAATGCATGTAGATATTTGTTATTTTTATATAATATATGTAACATGTCTGGAAAATGTGTACTGTGCCTTTAAAATGTGTTAAGTGTCTTTAAGTGTACTGTTGTATGCAGCATGAAAATATTCTCACCACAGGTAGATAACAAGGTTTTAATTGATGATTGGGGTTGTATATAAGGAGGCTGCCTGAATGCAGCAAACCAGAAAGTTAGTTTCTCATGGCAGGATCATTTGAAGGAAGAACCTGGAAGCCTGGAATGGGAGATCTCATGTGGTGCTAATCTATGGAGTGTGTCTTGTGGAAGCACTTGCTTACAGAGCCAGAAGATAGGCCTGAGAGTATCCTGAAGCCTTGGATCATTGCGTTTAAGACAGTTTGTATCCTGAAGTGGGTGTGTAGACTGAAAATCTTGGATATAAAACAACTTAAGGTACTTTGTATTTTGCTTGGATCTGCAAAGACATATGGACTATCTATGTTTGTTTCTTTTCACTTCAGACAATAAGTCTGTTTTTTATGATAATTATTTATATAAATCCAACCACTACTATATTCTTGGACATACATAGGAGGTGTGTGGATGGGTTGTTGGCCAAAGAATTGGAAATTTTTAGTTCCACATAGCTCCTTTGCTGCAAAGTGCAAACCATTTTTGGCTACTAATGCCCCACAACATTGTGATTATTTGTTTCCTGGTGTGGCTAACAGCTGACCATAACCATGGAGGAACTATTAAATAGAATTTAATAATCACAAATGGGAATGACCAAAGGCTCAACTACAGCAACAACTCATTGTGGTGGTCAACGTAGCTGGCACCCCAGGACTGTAGTGCCTTTGAAGAAGCTAAACTGGGAGGCAGGTCTGGAGCACTGTTTGTTGGCACTAGAGTGTAATACCACCACAGAGAACAAGAACTAAGCAAACTGGCAACATTCCTGTCATCTCAGCTGACAAGCGAGTTACTGAAAATGGACATGGAGTGAAGCAGTTACATGAGCAAGGGCAAATAACTGCCATCACACCTGAGGTATAAGCAATACAGTTTTATAATTGGACTTTTAATGCAGATAAACCAATAAAGGCACCAATGTATGACTTAAAGCACATTTTAAAGTGTTGGCTTGAACCTGATAGCAAGAGTAAAGCAAACATTTCAGAAGTGTTGTCAGTAAATATGCCTAAAAGAACTTTGCCTAGTAATATAAGAAAATGGGTACTGCAAATTGATCTTGAAACATCCAATAAGCTAATCAAATATCTGATAAGCTACTAAATTTAATGGCATGGTTAAGGACACAAAACGTAAACAAAAACTATATGTTTATAAAGCTGGAATTGCAGTAAGAAATTTACTAACTTCTGTGAAACAAACAAGCAAACCAAAAAAAAAATTAATTTCTTAATGCATTAGAAATATAGGGGAGAGGTCACATTACCAAGTTATTTGCTACTACCACTGGCAGAAATTAAAATGTGAGAAATTAAATGCATGTTTAACTGAAGATGCTCAAGCATCTAATAACTGTGTCCGCTCTATGACACTGTGTTACATCCAAGCTCATAAAGTGTACTGCATGTTGAGGACTTAGATTCTGAAAGCATAATTCCTCCTTATTAAGGATCTCCTGATGTTTAAGCATGATTAATAACCATGAAAGTGTAAGTAATATGCAGTCATGATCACATGAATTAGTACTGGTTATACAACTAGAAATTCAGACAGTTCTTTGAAAATTATGTCCTATGACTGTACCTCTTGATTTAAATCATGCTATAATATTAGAAAAATAATGTCCACATTTTAGAGCACTGTGGAAATGGGGGGAGGGGGGGTCCATAAACACAGTCTGACAAGCTGATATACTTAAGAGATAAAGGTATATCATGTTGCTGTTCTAAGAATAACAATAAGGAAAAAGGAAAGTAAGGCACAAATTCAGAATCAAAATCAGAAGAAGGGTATGGAAAAATAAACTGTAAAAAGAGACAGAGTTTAGTTGTGGTTAGACAGTAAAAAAGAGACCCTTCCTGTCTGTCATCAGAAGCATGCCCTGCCACAGTGATACTGCAACAACAATTGAAAACATGAACAATGCCAATACAGGAACTGAAGATGAACTGATATGAAACCCATAAATAAAAATCAGTTTAAGGCAGAAGTACACACACAGAAACTTACAAGAACTTTTATCACACAGGCAGAGAGAATAAAATCAGAAAACAGAATGCCAATTGATTGAGGATCCTTCAGACGAAGTGAATACAGAAAGTGAGATAATCAAGAGAATCCAGATTTATGAATCTTTATCTGCTAGTGTAAAACAGAGACTGCACTTAGATGTTGACCATTATTATCAGGAGCATGTATACCAAGATGAAAATTAAAGCTGATAATAAAATTTTGTTCTGATATACCATTTGCACTTGGGAAGAAATAGAAAGTGAATAAGCTATATCCACTTATCTAACTGGAGGAGCAGCAACCTAACAGAAAAGAAAACTCTCAAGAGGCTGTACTAAAAACAGTGAAAGTAAATCACAAGGTGATTTTTTTGTTTATAATCACCCTGTACAGGGGAAGATGAAAAATTAGCTACAGCATCAGTGTTTTGGTGTAAAAGTTATGCCTTCTGACTCAAGGCAAGTTATTGAAGAAAGTAGCCATAAGTTAGTAAATGTGCAGATAAACCACATAAACTTTGATTGGAAGATAAGCCACTGACCTTCTGTTATATCAAACAAGTTTGTAGAAAAAAGAAGAGAACAAGATGTTTTAAGTTAAAACAATGACCTCTCATTAGAGAATAAGGAAAGAAAAGCAGAAATTGAAAGTCAGCATAAATTACTAGTGCCAAAACGTTATAGGATACTAGAAACAAAGCTCACTCATAGTCATATGTGAGGAGGTCACTTGGGCATATACAATGCCAAGACAAGGGTATTAGCTAGATTTGACTAGCCAGGTATGATGAAAAAGGTAGAGAACTTTAGTGCTTCTTGCCCATAATGTTAGAAAAGTACATCACATCCTGGATATAACAGTTTCTTGATCCCAGTACTTGTCAAATAATTACCATTTGAATGTATTGCTATGGATATTGTAAGGCCGTTAGTAAACTCTAACAGAGGGTATCAATATGTACCAGTCATAATGAACTATGCTACCAAATTTTGAAAAGATTACCTTAATGCAAAGCTATTGCTAATGCTGTTGTAGGGAACTGGTATTCTTATTCTGTAGAGGTGTATCCCTAATGAGATACAAACTGACCAAGGCACTCTGTTTATATCAAGGGTACTGCACCAGTTATGTTAGTGCTTTGAATTCCAATAGCAGGAGACATTGGGCTACCACCTAGCCTGACTGATAGATAAGTACAGGTTTAATAAAACACTGAAATCCATGCTGGAGAAACGTGTTTGTTGCAGATGGTAAAAAAACTGGAATGTATGTTACCCTAATTATTGTTTGCAATGGGTGGTGCCACAAGTATTGATCTATGTTTACCAGTCTGAACATCTGTATAGCAGGCATCTAAGAAGGCTGCTTGATAGTATTAGTGAAACTTGGGAACAGGAAAATACACTATGTAAAGTATGTTAGAACACTTTGTAGGACAAATAAAAACCGGTAAAACACACAGAAAGGGTGCACATGCAGAGTGCTTAGGAAATATACCAATGAGTTTATAATAAGAATGCCCAGCTTAGAGAATTAACCAGGGATATCAGGTACTAGTGCTAGTTTTCACCATAGAAAACACATTTATGGCCAAACATCAGGGGCAATATTAGGTGACAGAAAGAATAAATGCAGTTAACAATATGGTTAGGAAAGAGAAATGTATGATATTAGTATGTTGAAATTGAGGAAAGAAGTACAGAATTGTACACTGAGCTTACAAACTGAAGTGTACACAGGAGGGACCATTACATGAAGTGAGGAGAGATAAATCCTTATGAAATGTAAAGGAGCAGAAGGTGAGATAATTTTTATTTGAAATTAAAGGAGTATTCTTAAAAATGTTTGGAAGAAACTAAGATAAAAGAACTCAATAGAGAGACAACCCTTAAATGAAGGTTACATTGAGGCTTTACAGAATATTTGTGTTACAAAAGCAATAAGAGAAGTTCAAAAGTTCTCAAACTATGCATGACAGAAGAAACACAAAGTGACTAGCACACCCAGTAGTACCAGTTCATAAACAGACTATGTAATGAAAGAAGAGTCAAAGAATGACTGGAGCACCCAGTAGTACTAGTCCCTAACCCTGATGGAAGTATCAGGTTCTGTAATAACTGAAGAGTTACAGAGTGAATAGAGCACCCAGTGGTATCAGCTTCTAATCCTAATGGAATTGTCAGATTCTGTAATGACAGAAGAGTCACAGATTTACTGCAGCACCCAGCAGTACTAGTCCCTAACCATGATGGAAGTATCAGGTTCTGTAATGACAGAAGAGTCACAGAATGACTGGAACACTCAGTAGTACTAGTTCTTAACTCTGATGGAAATATCAGATTATGTAATGACTGAAGAGTCACAGAGTGACTGCAGCACCCAGTAGTACTAGTCTCTAACCCTGATGGAAGTACCAAGTTCTATAATGACACAGTGCCTGCAGCACCTAGTAGTACTAGTCCCTAACCCTGATGGAAGTATCAGGTTCTGTAATAACTGAAGAGTTACAGAGTGACTGCAGCACCCAGTAGTACTAGTCTCTAACCCTGATGGAAGTATCAAATTCTGTAATGAGTGAAGTGTCACAGAGTGACTGGAGCACCTAGTAGTACCAGTTCCTAACCCTGATGGGAGCATTATATTCTGTAAACACTTTAGGAAACTGCATAACATTTCAAAGTTTGATAGCTAAGCCACATCATGAATAATGAGGTGATAGAAAGCTTATGGGGAGGCAGATACCTGATTGCACTTTGTTTGAGGAAGGGATATTGACAGATACTATTTACCCCAATTACTAAAGAAACAAAACATCTTTTCTAACCCATGATGTTGTATTTCAGTACACAGTGTTACAGTTTTTTTTAACATGATTCTACAGACACCTTTCAGCGGCTGATGGAAAAAATACTGAAGCCCCGCTCATGATATACTGCTGCATACCTGGATGATGTGGTCATTTATTCAGACAGCTTGGAATTTCACTTACCTAAAGTGCAGTCTATGCTAGAATCCATAAGACAGGCAGGCCTGCCTGTAAATACTAACAAAAGGAAACTGGTTATGGTGGAAGCCAAGCACTCAGAGTACCTCATAAAAACATGAGTGTTAAAACCACAACTAGAAAAAGTAAAAGCAATAAAAAAATTGGGCTGCACCCTCTACTAAGAACAGTTAAAGACTTTTCTTTTGGAATAGATGGTACTAGAGAAAGAGTGCACCTAATTTTGCAAATACTGCTTGTTTTTGTCAGATTGCACAAGACGGGAATGCTCATGTCAAGATGCAATGGTCTCCTGGAGCCCATAGGAAATGGAATAAACAAAAAAGGATCTTGTGTACTGAGCCTGTGTTAATTACTCTTGATTTTACTAAACAGTCTTCCTTATATATTCACTTGTTATAGGTAGGGCTGGGGTCAAAACTATCATAAGACATTAAGGTGAGGAGCACTTTGACTACAATGTCAGTAGGAAGCTGAGCAATGCAGAAAGGACATATTCAGCTACTAAAAGAAAGTGTCTAACAAGAAAGTGGGTTTTGTTTGCCTTGAAATATTATGCAATATTATTTATTATTCAGACAATTCAATTTGGTAACAGATCATGCTCCTTTGCAATGGTTAAATATACAAACTGATAACAATATAAAGTTGTGCAAGCAGACACTTAACTTATAAAGCTTTCAATATACAGTGACCCAGGGGTCTAGCCAATTGAAATGATGGGTTACCCAAAGCCTACAACACATTGTATGATTCCTAAACCCCTGGTTTTGTGCTGAATGGAGCTTGAGAATATTCTCACAACTGTTACCTGGATAAGAAGGATTTAATAGACAATCAATGCTGCATTTAAAGAGCTTTCCTGAAAGCAGTATACCAGGAAGTTAGTTCTTCACTGAAAGATCATCAGATGGAAAAAGCTGGAAGCCTGGAATGGGAGAACCATCTTGGGGTTAACCTGTTAAGTGTACCTTGTAGAAATATTTGCTTAATGAATTGGAATCTGCAGCTTGGATAGGATTGTAGTCTTGGACCTTTGTTGTTAAGACCATCTTTATCCTAGAGTGTCTGTGTAGAATGTGAGTCTTGGATAAAAACATTTATTTATTTATGTATTTGTTTATTTATTTACATTTTTTAGTCAAGAAACACCTTTACTGGATCATCACTTATGACATAGGCAATAATACATTTATATAAATGAAAACAAACCATACTGACATATCTTCAAATGCAAACATTATACATACCATATAATCTTCTATACAGTTATTTAGTCAAACATTACATAGCTCATTCAATTCCTCCCTTCCCTTAAATCTCATTCCTCTTCCAAAATATTATTCTGCAACCATTGTTCCCACAATTCCCATTTTCAATGTAATTTACTCCTACCCTTTTCTAAAGATCTTACTTCTAGTTCTTATATCGCTGTTACTATATTCACTGCTTCTAGTACAGTTGATTTAAACATTTGATGTCCATTTTGCAATAATTGTTTTTTTTTTTTTTTTTTGGCAATCATCAGAATTAAACTCAGCAAGGCTTTACTATGTCTAGGCAATTCTGATTCTGTATCACAGCTCAAAAAATGATTTGCTTAGTTATGCTAATTTGCTCACCCAGTATTTTTGACATAGTAGTCTACAGGGATTTTTTAAAGTTTGCGTACCAGGACTCCTAGGACCAACAGCAGTTACAAAAAAATATATGCCCACAAATCAAGAGATCTGCTGAAGAGCCTCAGTGCAACAAATAATTAAACTGGTAGAAATGCAACTCCAAAAACAGTATTAAAACTAAATCTTCTTTAATGCAGCACAAAGTAAAAACTGGACTGATTCTGAGTTTGTTTTCTGTTTTATTTTTTCATTTTTTTAAAGTTTGCCAACTCTTTATACTGCCAAAAAATGTGTTCCCAATTATCTCTTTCTTCTCCATCTCACCCACAACATTTGCAATCTACCTGAGGACAAATTCTTTGGAGTATGCTTGAGATACAAAAATACCTATGCAAACACTTCTAAGCAAAGATCCTAAATCTTCTAGACTTTATTGCATATTTGGGACCTATACATACATCCTCCCATTGTTTCTTTTTGAGTTGAGTTGTTTATCCAACCTCTCTTCCCAAGCCTTTCTAACCTCCTCTGAATCCTACAGCTATCCTACAATATTTTATATACCCTACTAATTATCCCTTTTTAAATGCATCTTCTGTCCTAGATTCTACTAAAAACTCTACTAATGCTGTTCTTTCACTTAGGATCTCCTTATTCATTTTCCTTTGCCTATACTCTGATATCAACCCTTGATAAGGAAATAAATCTCTAACCTGCAATCCAAATGAATTCTTGGCCTCTTCCCATTCTGTTACCTTTCCCTCGATAATTATTTATTTATTTATTCCCAATACCTTGGTTCATTTGCCAGTGTTCTCCAGTAAATTACAGCTCCCTCTTGCTTATTCTCTGTACCCCTAATTGCAGTCATCCCTATCACCAGGATCTCCTTTATCCAGTCCCTTGTTAGCTTAGTTCTTATAATACTTTCTGCTACTTTAAGAATATAATATTCTTTATGATTATTGTTATTCTCCTTGTGGATCTGAACCCAAAATCTCAGTCTCCCCTTGTTTCTTGAGCTTCCCTTCTGTTTCATCATCATCCCTTCTGACTTTGAATTCTAGGTTTCTGTTTGTACTGTGCAGAGTAGCCTTAACTGTGTAGAGCTGAAATACGCCTTCAAATCAGGCAATCCCAAATCACCTTGTTCTATTGGAAGGAACAGCTTACCCCACTTGACTCTTGTCCTCTTCCCCTCCTAGATAAAATCCTTCAACTCTTTATTAATTGCTATCCACAACTTACTGCTTGTATCTTGCTATCCATATCCATAAAACAGAGCTTCCAGTTTGTCTCTTCTCATATACTTAGCTGCCATAACAGAATCCTTTTTAACCCATACTCCAAAATACTTAATTTTATTATGTACCCTTAAATATTTATTTATTTGACATTTGTTTACCGGGGTGGTCTCACTGGGTCTACAGAACCCGTTTTCAGCAGATGCCCAGGGAGAAAAGCTCCACATACAGTACAATACAAATACAGTATAATCCAATACAATAAAATTACATTAGAAATAATATACAAAAAATAAGTTGAAAGAACAAACTGCTACAAGATGTTGTAACATATTACTAGACATCTAGACAATTCTATACAGTTAAAACATAATAGACAATAACAGTCACTTTCACCATACATGATGTAGACAGTGTCCAAAATATAGTACGTAGGTAGTGCAATGTGTGACACTGACTGCAATAGTACATGCAAAATTGAAGGTTAGTTTCAGTTAGGAAAATAGCAGCCAGAAAGTTAATGATGCAGATAGATAGTGAGAGAAAGTTAAGAAGAACAGAAGCAATAAAGCCTGAGCAGTAGCTTAAGGATATGGTATAGAAGCAGACAAGAAGTTAAAAGAGTCTTAGGATCTTGCAGTCTGTGAGGGAATGAAATGTAGCAGAAGAGGAAGACCTGAGCATTAGGCAGGCTTTATGCAGGAGCAGAGCCATGTATTTCTGAGATGATTTTTTAAAGAGGCTTTGAAATGAGTTAGGCCAGGCATAGACCTGGTAGCTAGAGGTAGTGAATTCCAAAGTACAGAGACAGAGTATAAATATAGAGAGTGACCAGGTTTTCTTGTGGGTTTTGAGCTAGCTAAGAGATTTTGGTCTTCTGATCATAGGGATCGATTTGGTGTGTAAGGTGTGACTAGATTGGCTAGTGCAGGGCAGGCAGTAGCCTTGAAGATAAGTTTGTGCAAGATGGATAGCTGAATAAAGGCAAGTCGGTTGGGGAGTTCAAGCCAGTTTAATTCTAGGAGTGGTTTACAGTGGTGTGCGTGATATTTAGAGTTTGTGGCAAACTTTGCAACTTTGTTGTAGCACTGTTCCAACATGCTTAAGGTAGAATTTTGTAAGTTAGTTAAGATAGGGGCACCATAAAGAAGGGAGGGAAGTAAAAATGTTTTTGCAAGGGTAGTTTTGGTTGCTGCAGTAAAGAAATGTTTGTTTCTATATAAGAGTTCCAGTTTTTGATGAGTTTTCTTTATATTTTGCTGTATATGGGGGTCAAATGAAAGTTTATTGTCAATGATAACACCTAAAAGTTTAGTTTCCTGCATCATTTCTATGACAGTGTTGTCAGATGCAACAATGTTGAAATGATCAGTAATGGGGGAGGTGCTTTTGGGATGAAAGAGTACTAGTTTTGTCTTCTTTGGATTAAGAAAGAGTTGGGCATTTCTTAGCCAGGATTCGACTGCAAGTAAAGGACTGTTGAGTTTTTGAAAGTAGTTCTAGTAGTGATTGAGCAGTGCAGATTATGGTGGAATCATCAGCGTATTGAATGAGGGTCCCAGGGTGAGAGGCAGTGTTAAGGTTGTTTGTGAAAATGTTGAAGAGTAGGGGTCCTAGGATGGAGCCTTGGGGGACTCTAGTATGGTTGTGGAGGAAGGGTGAGAGTTCATTGGACCATTTCACTCCTTGTTTACAATCCTTGAGGTAGCTCTGAAACCATTTTACTGTGTTATGCGAGAAGCCTAAGTTAGACAGTGTGTTCAAAAGTAAGGGGTGAGACACTGTGTCAAAGGTCTTGGGGAGATCAAGGAATACTGAGGCTGTATAGCATCTTGCAACTCTGGCCTTGTTCATGGTGTCTGTAAAAGATAATAGGGCTGTAGCTGTGCTGTGGCTAGGTCGGAAGCCATGTTGGATTTTGGTTAAAAGATTGTTTTGCAATAGATATTGCATTACCTGGTGATGGATACCTCTCCCGAGAATTTTGGATATGGGTAACAAGATTGATATAGGAAGGAAATTAGATGGATCAAAAGAGTTGCATCCTTTGTGGATGGTGGTGATGTGAGATTGTTTCCCTATCGTAGGAAATTCTGATTCAGATAAAGACCTATTTATAAGGATACTAACTGGGTAGTCGACTGAGTTAGCACCCAGTTTGAGGTAGTATGGGGGGAGATTGTCAGCTGAGGTAGAGCAGGGTTTTAGTTTTTGTAGCAGTTTCTTAATGGTGTCAGTGGGTATGGGCTGAAATGAGAATGGTGCTTGTATGACATTTTGTTGAGTAGGGGAGTTAGTAATGACAGTGTTACAAGTAGTTGATGGCCTGGGGTTGGTGTCTGAATAGGTTGAAGGGTGGGGAGGTCCAGCATTAGTGGTGTTAGTTAATAGGTCTAAAATTGATTTTATGAAGTGCTTGTTAAAGTTTTCGACTATTTGTGATGAAAGGGTATCTGGTGATAGGGTGTGCTCTCCATTTCTTCTAGGGTTAAGTGGAGAAGATATGGAGTGCCAACATTTACTGGGGTTGATTTTATGCTGGAGTTGAAGCTTAATATGACTAATATGACTTCTTATCTCTGTTGATTAGTTTTGTCACTTTGTTATGTAGTGTTTTGAAATGAACATGATTTTGTTCATTTTTGTTTTGTTTCCAGGTTGACCATGCTAGGTCCGTTTGCTTCATCAGGTGTTTACATTCCTTAGAGAGCCATGGTGCTGAGTTCTTTTTGATTCTTTTCATATGAATGGGAGCTGGTGTATTAAGTATGTAAAGGAAGGGGTTATTAAAGTATAGTTCTGGCTGGAATAAACAACTTCTTCCATCCAGGCCGTACCACCACTCCTACCCCATCAGCAGCCCTTGACAAAACACCAGAGGCAATTGCTAACACATTCAATTGCTTCTTTACTAAAACTATCCAGGCACTAGCCACCCAACTCACTCCCACCTGCCACAACCCCTCCCACCTTGCTCCCACCTGCTTTAACTCCAACAATTATACAGACGGCCGAAATCTTCCCAAGACTCATCTCTCCTTTAGCTTCCAACCTATCGCTACTCATCCATGCACTTCTCAAAAAACTAAAACTCACTACTCTAGCTGCTGACCTCCTATCTGCTGAGTGCCTACAAAGAGCCACAGACGCAATTGCACTCCATGTCTCTATCCTCATTAATAGATCCATCTCCGAGGCAACCATTCCACCAATATGGAAAATATCACGTGTAATACCCCTCCATAAAGGTGGTAGTTCCATAGAACTGTCCAACTTTAGACCCATAGCCATTCTGTCACCACTAGCAAAAATCTTGGAAAAATGTGTCCACAAACAACTAATGCACTACGTCAACCAAAACAAACTGCTGGCAGACTCTCATCATGGCTTCAGACCACACCATAGTACCACTTTGGCTCTCTTATCTTTCACTAATGTCATCAACCTTAATCAAAACAACAAGAAACTATCTTCAGCACTCTTTCTGGACCTTTTTAAGGCCTTCGATATGGTTAACCATCGGCTACTGCTCAGTACCATGAAAGCTGTCTTCTTAGATCATCACTCACTACAATGGTTTCAGTCCTATCTAAGTGGTAGACAGCAGGCTGTCCTATGGCAGGACAAGCTGTCATCCCATCTCCCGGTCACCCTAGGAGTCCCTCAAGGCTCTATACTAGGACCCCTCCTCTTCTCTATCTTCATAAACGACCTTTGTACTACCATCCCAAATGCACACTGTATCCAATATGCAGATGATTCTACCTTGATATGCTCTGCCTCTTCTCAAACAAATCTCCAATCCCTAATCAAGAATACCTTTAACAACATTGAAAACTGGCTAACTAATGAACAAGCTACTACTTTTCTCACCTACCCGTAGATCCACTCATCCATTCTTCACCAGTAAGTCTAACAATGGCACCATTATCTCCCCAGATGACCAACCTAAGCTCCTAGGAGTATTAATAGACAACAACCTCAAATTTGACACACATATTGACCAAACTATTAAGTCCATTAACAAAAGACTAGACTCCCTTTACAAGCTCAAACCTTTCCTCACCCCTTTTGCTAGGGTTGCTATAGCACATACCCATCTTCTCTCCAGTCTCCTCTATGCCTCTCCAGTATTTACCAACCTTTCTAAAACTAACCTCAACAAACTATCCTCCTACTACTACCATATAGCTAGATTTGCCACTGGTATGGCATATAGGACTCACCATTGCAACAACCTAGTTCAACTTGACTGGCTGGAATTTCCTTCCCTTTTGCAGTTCAACCAGCTTATAGTAGCACACAAAGTTCTCAACCAGCCTGATAATACCCTGGCTCTCAAGAACATTATCAACCCACATAATGCTCTCAGGCCACTTTGATCCTCATATAAACTATTGGTCCTAACCCTAAAATCCAACAACACAGCAGAGGATTCTCTGTTTGCTACCTCAGTTGGTAAAATTTGGAACCTACTTCCTGCAGTTCTTACCCAAGAATCTTCTCTACCCCTATTTAAAAAAAGGCCTCAAAAATACTTTAAATCACACTGGCTCTGCCCCTGCCTAAACCCTTATTAGCAAGCCAGTCATTCTATTGATCAAATGAGTTATGTTATAATGTACAGATTTGCCTGCTTGTCATTGTGTTAAACCTTTAGCATGTGGTAGCATATTCCTACTGTGCTAAACCTTGTGAAATGATGTATCTATATTCTTTTCTTGCTCTGTTCTAGTATTATTGTATTACTATTATTATTTGTTTTTGTGTTAAGAAATGGAGCATTTCTCCCCGGGCCCTCCGCTAAAAATGGACATGTATCCAGTCGAACTATCCCGGTCAACAAATGTAAAAAAAAAAATAAATAAATAAATAAAAAGTACAGCATCATTAAGGGGTAATTGTTTAAGGGATGTCCAGTCTATTTCCTGTAGGAGGTTATTGTATTTATGCTGACAAAAATTAGTTGAGTTCCTAACTGATTTTATAGTGTGTACTCTTAGTTGTTGGGAGTTTGTTCTAAGGGAATAACTGGTAGATGATCGCTCAGGGAGTTAGTGCACCAGAAGAGGGCTACTTGGCAGGGTAGGATACTAGAATCCAGCCTAAGGTGGATTGAAAGGTAAGATCTTTGCTGTATCTTGTTGGAGCATTGACAAGCTGAGAAAAAATATACAGATTTATATATTTATGGGGGAGTCGGAAGCTATGGTTTGCCAATCTATATTTACGTCTCCTAAGATTATTGTTTCAAGGTTTATTGTTTGGGATGCCCAGGATAAAATATTTTCCAACCTTGGAAGATTGTTACCTGATGGGATACATATTACTATTATGTAAATTCTTTTTGATATATCGAGGTTCAAAAAGGAGATTAGTACCTCAGCATTGGAAAAGATGGGTATATTACTGGTATAGGGTGTGATGTTGAGTGTAGAGGGATATAGAAGTGCTATCCCACCCCCTTTTTTAGATCTCTCTCTTCTGGTTATTGCAAAGTTTGGAGGTATTATTTCTGAGTCTTTTACATTGGGGTGTAGCCATGTTTCTGTAAGGGCTAGTATGTCAGGTTTATTTTGATCGATCGAGTTATGCAGTGGGGCTATTTTATTACATATATTTCTGAGGCTCAGTATAAGTATGTTTAAATCTTTGGGGTTACTCTTGTGGTTAGGATTAGAGGGTGGGCCAGTGTTAGCATGTATGTCTCCGCA